>NC_133326.1:686953943-687253943 GCF_042186555.1 Aquarana catesbeiana | reverse complement strand
TTCTGGATGGACACTATTCTCTTCTACTTCAGTGGGAGATAAACACTTCTCAGCTCTTTCGGACAATGGTACAAACTCTGAAGCTTCTGGCCTAAGGGCCTCACTACCCTCTTTGGTTGTTGGTGATGAAACACTCGCTTCAGCTTTGGGTATATTAGATGACCACAACCAGCTAATGTCCATCTCTCTCTCCTCACTGTCTTCAGTTGTCAAAGCCCCAGACTGGGACCTAGTTACAGGTCAGACAACCTCTGATGTAGATAATAACTCCTTCTCGGGGATTATCCTGACTGCATCAGTAAGGGGCAAAAGGTGATTCGGATGCCAAGTTTTAATTGGTCCAGCACCTCCTTCTGGCCTAATTTCAAATACTGGAAGTCCTGGGAGCTGTTTACATACAACGTATGGCTGTGATCTCCAGCAATTCCCCAACTTTTGTTTGCCAGGAATACCCAAATTCCTTAATAAGACTTGGTCACCAGGTTGTAGATCTTGAATCCTTACTTTGAGGTCAAAGTTCCTCTTATTTCTACCCCCTCTGCTGTTTTACATAGTCTGAGCCTTCTCATAAGCAATCTTCAGACTCTTCCTCAGCCTGTTTGCATATCCCCGGTGACAGATCTCTGAGGTGTGGTCCAGAGAAGTTCCAAAAGCCAGGTCCACTGGTAATCTAGCCTCTCGCCCAAACATCAGTCGATAAGGTGACTATCCTGTGACATCACTCTTGGTGCTGTTTTTTTTTTTTTTTAAATCAACAAAGTTTTTATTGCTCAAGAAACATACAGTAGCACCATATATGCAAATTATCACTTTCTATACAATCAGTTATATGTCATGTATACAATCATTTAGCCATTTTTCCTGCTTATTCACCAGTACATATTTAAGTATACAATTGGGAGTTAAAGGGTATAATCTAAATAAATTTCTTTTTGACCACCAGTATGTCTCCTGTCATTCCTCCCTTCCCCCCTTCTCCTTCCCCCAGCAACTATCCCATACCTTTAACCCTTATGGCAATATTCCAGAGTTTACATTTTAATTCTTCTGCTTCTGTTCCCAAACATCTCTATGTACCTCTAAGTAGCCTCATTTGTACCAATTCTACTGGGCTTATGCCGGGTGTATCAAGCCAAGCATCCCACAACTTATCAAATTTCCCTGGATTTCCCCTGTGTTGATATATATACTTTTCCATAACAAGTGTGGTGCCCATCTGTTGAATCCATGTTTTGACCAGTGGCAGTGTGGCAGATTTCCACTGTAGAAGTATTGTTTTTCTCACCTGAAATAGAGCTCTGGCAAAGGCCATTCTAGTTATATTCTCCGGAATGACCTCCTCCAGTATCCCCAGGAGGCATCCCAATGGGTCAAGGGAAACATTGGTCTGGAACACCCTGTTAAGTATTGTCAAAGTTTGGGGCATCGCCATAGGAGATGAATCAGATCACCCGGCGCATTCCTGCATCTGTTGCACAATGGGTCTTGTAATTTCCCCATTTTGTGTAGTTTTACTGGGGTATAATGCACTCTCAACAGAATATATAATTGGGATACTTTTTGTGATACATTTAGTGAACAGATATTGACAGCTTGAAGGGCCTCCTCCCATTGCTCCCCCGTAATTGGACCCAGGTCTTCCTCCCACTGTGCCACTGCTTTCATGGGATGCCCCTCCAAAAAGGAGGAGAGAAGCATGAGGTAGCATTGGGATATTATGCCCTTTGTGTCTGTTGCCTCTTGTAATATATGAAAAATAGGGGTGGGTGACTGTTCCCATTCCACTGCCCTCCCCTGCGCCTGTACTGCATGTTGTAGTTGTAGGTAATAGAGCATATTTAGCTTGTAAGTCTGCAAAAGACAGCAGTTTTCCATTCTGGAATATATGTTTTAGGTAAGTAGGGAGTCCAGGGGATGCCATCTAGGACCCTGTTTAATTTTGGCCAACTCCTCATAAGAGTTGTTTTCCCAAATTGGGCTATATGTGGGATGACTGTCGGCGTGTTGTGCAGCATGTACAGGAGTTGAGGCATTAGAATCATCTTAATAAGGCTCGTCTTTCCTGCCAGGGACATTTTAAGTCTGTTCCATATATTTATTTTGTCTCGAAAACGAGTTAATAGGGGATATATGTTTAGTTTGTAGTAATCATTTATAGTGGGGGATATGTAAACACCCAGCTATTTAAAGGAGGTTACTATGGGGACCGGACATGAGAGACCAGCCCGCAGATCCGAAGATCCATCCAAAAACATCAGTGCAGACTTGGACCAATTAATAGTAAGACCTGAATAAAGGCCAAAGTCTGCAATTAGGGACATTGCATGGGATAATGAGGCGTCCACGTCCTCCAAAAAGAGGAGCATATCATCCGCGTAAAGCATTATCTTTTCATGCAATTCACCATAGCGAAATCCCCTAATCTGCTGGCTATCCCTGACCTGTGCGGCGAGTGGTTCAATGGCCAACGCAAATAGCAGGGGGGACAAGGGGCACCCCTGCCTGGTCCCCCTGCCTAATGCAAAAACCTGTGATATCCTGTCCGACACACGTACAGCTGCCTGCGGTGAGGCATATAGCAGCCGCACCCATGTAATAAACCTAGGACCGAACCCGAACCTGACCAATACAGCCCACAGATATCGCCAGCTAACACTGTCGAATGCTTTATTAGCGTCAAGAGACAACAGTGCTTTTCTGCCGGCCACATCTGTCTGGGTCTGCATGTTCAAGAGCAGTCTGCGGAGGTTAGTGGCGGTGGATTTTTTGGGCATGAAACCTGCCTGGTCAGAGTGGATGATAGAAGATATGACCTTATTGACTCTCAAAGCCAGAATTTTGGCCAATAATTTCACATCACTTTGCAATAACGATATGGGCCTGTATGAGCTTGGGTCTACGGGGTCCTTACCAGGCTTAACCACTTGCCGACCGCCTCACGCATATATACGTGAGCAGAGCGGCACGGGCAGGCAAAATCACGTACCTGGTACGTGATTGCCTTCCCGCGGGCGGGGGGTCCGATCGGACCCCCGCCGGTGCCATCGGCGGTCGGCGTTTGGCTGGGAGAGTTGAGAGACGAGGGGGAGACCATCCGATCGTGGCCCCCCCCTCGCGATCGCTCCCAGCCAATGAGAAACATCCCCTGCCTCTGTATAGTACACAGAGGCAGAGGATGTGATGTCATCTCTCCTCGGCTCGGCAGTTTCCGTTCCAGCACCGAGGAGAGAAGACATGTAAGTGCACCAACACACACACAACACAGTAGAACATGCCAGGCACACTAAACACCCCCGATCCCCCCCCGATCGCCCCCCGATCCCCCCCCAATCACCCCCCCCCCGTCACAAACTGACACCAAGCAGGTTTTTTTGTTTTGTTTTGTTTTTTTCCTGATTACTGCATGGTGTCAGTTTGTGACAGTTAGCAGTGGTAGGACAGTTAGTATTAGCCCCCTGTAGGTCTAGGGTACCCCCCTAACCCCCCCTAATAAAGTTTTAACCCCTTGATCACCCCCTGTCACCAGTGTCGCTAAGCGATCATTTTTCTGATCGCTGTATTAGTGTCGCTGGTGACGCTAGTTAGGAACGTAAATATTTAGGTTCGCTGTCAGCGTTTTATAGCGACAGGGACCCCCATATACTATCTAATAAATGTTTTAACCCCTTGATTGCCCCCTAGTTAACCCTTTCACCACTGATCACTGTATAACCGTTACGGGTGACGCTGGTTAGTTCGTTTATTTTTTTTAGTGTCAGGGCACCCGCCGTTTATTACCGAATAAAGGTTTAGCCCCCTGATCGCCCGGCGGTGATATGCGTCGCCCCAGGCAGCGCCAGATTAGCACCAGTACCGCTAACACCCACGCACACAGCATACGCCTCCCTTAGTGGTATAGTATCTGAACGCATCATTATCTGATCCGATCAGATCTATACTAGCGTCCCCAGCAGTTTAGGGTTCCCAAAAACGCAGTGTTAGCGGGATCAGCCCAGATACCTGCTAGCACCTGCGTTTTGCCCCTCCGCCCAGCCCACCCAAGTGCAGTATCGATCGATCACTGTCACTTACAAAACACTAAACGCATAACTGCAGCGTTCGCAGAGTCAGGCCTGATCCCTGCGATCGCTAACAGTTTTTTTGGTAGCATTTTGGTGAACTGGCAAGCACCAGCCCCAAGCAGCGTCAGATTAGCGCCAGTACCACTAACACCCACGCATGCACCGTACACCTCCCTTAGTGGTATAGTATCTGATCGGATCAATATCTGATCCGATCAGATCTATACTAGCGTCCCCAGCAGTTTAGGGTTCCCAAAAACGCAGTGTTAGTGGGATCAGCCCAGATACCTGCTAGCACCTGCGTTTTGCCCCTCCGCCCGGCCCAGCCCAGCCCACCCAAGTGCAGTATCGATCGATCACTGTCACTTTTTTTTGTAGCGTTTTGGTGAACTGGCAAGCGCCAGCGGCCTAGTACACCCCAGTCGTAGTCATACCAGCACTGCAGTAACACTTGGTGACGTGGCGAGTCCCATAAGTGCAGTTCAAGCTGGTGAGGTGGCAAGCACAAGTAGTGTCCCGCTGCCACCAAAAAGACAAACACAGGCCCGTCGTGCCCATAATGCCCTTCCTGCTGCATTCGCCAATCCTAATTGGGAACCCACCACTTCTGCAGCGCCCGTATTTCCCCCATTCACATCCCCAACCAAATGCAGTCGGCTGCATGAGAGGCATTTATATGTCCTCCCGAGTACCCCTACCCAACGAACCCCCCCAAAAAAGATGTGTCTGCAGCAAGCGCGTATATAGACGTGACACCCGCTATTATTGTCCCTCCTGTCCTGATAATCCTGGTCTTTGCATTGGTGAATGTTTTGAACGCTACCATTCACTAGTTGAGTATTAGCGTAGGGTACAGCATTGCACAGACTAGGCACACTTTCACAGGGTCTCCCAAGATGCCATCGCATTTTGAGAGACCCGAACCTGGAACCGGTTACAGTTATAAAAGTTACAGTTACAAAAAAAAAGTGTAAAAAAAAAAAAAAAACACAAACAAAAATAAAAAAAAATAGTTGTCGTTTTATTGTTCTCTCTCTCTCTATTCTCTCTCTGGTGTTCTGCTCTTTTTTACTGTATTCTATTCTGCAATGTTTTATTGTTATTATGTTTTATCATGTTTGCTTTTCAGGTATGCAATTTTTTATACTTTACCGTTTACTGTGCTTTATTGTTAACCATTTTTTTGTCTTCAGGTACGTCATTCACGACTTTGAGTGGTTATACCAGAATGATGCCTGCAGGTTTAGGTATCATCTTGGTATCATTCTTTTCAGCCAGCGGTCGGCTTTCATGTAAAAGCAATCCTAGTGGCTAATTAGCCTCTAGACTGCTTTTACAAGCAGTGGGAGGGAATGCCCCCCCCCCACCGTCTTCCGTGTTTTTCTCTGGCTCTCCTGTCTCAACAGGGAACCTGAGAATGCAGCCGGTGATTCAGCCAGCTGACCATAGAGCTGATCAGAGACCAGAGTGGCTCCAAACATCTCTATGGCCTAAGAAACCGGAAGCTACGAGCATTTTAGGACTTAGATTTCGCCGGATGTAAACAGCGCCATTGGGAAATTGGGAAAGCATTTTATCACACCGATCTTGGTGTGGTCAGATGCTTTGAGGGCAGAGGAGAAATCTAGGGTCTAATAGACCCCAATTTTTTCAAAAAAGAGTACCTGTCACTACCTATTGCTATCATAGGGGATATTTACATTCCCTGAGATAACAATAAAAATGATTTAAAAAAAATATGAAAGGAACAGTTTAAAAATAAGATAAAAAAGCAAAAAAATAATAAAGAAAAAAAAAAAAAAAAAAAAAAAAGCACCCCTGTCCCCCCTGCTCTCGCGCTAAGGCGAACGCAAGCGTCGGTCTGGCGTCAAATGTAAACAGCAATTGCACCATGCATGTGAGGTATCACCGCGAAGGTCAGATCGAGGGCAGTAATTTTAGCAGTAGACCTCCTCTGTAAATCTAAAGTGGTAACCTGTAAAGGCTTTTAAAGGCTTTTAAAAAGTATTAATTTTGTTGCCACTGCACGTTTGTGCGCAATTGTAAAGCATGTCATGTTTGGTATCCATGTACTCGGCCTAAGATCATCTTTTTTATTTCATCAAACATTTGGGCAATATAGTGTGTTTTAGTGCATTAAAATTTAAAAAAGTGTGTTTTTTCCACAAAAAATGCGTTTGAAAAATCGCTGCGCAATTACTGTGTGAAAAAAAAAAATGAAACACCCACCATTTTAATCTGTAGGGCATTTGCTTTAAAATAATATATAATGTTTGGGGGTTCAAAGTAATTTTCTTGCAAAAAAAAATAATTTTTTCATGTAATCAAAAAGTGTCAGAAAGGGCTTTGTCTTCAAGTGGTTAGAAGAGTGGGTGATGTGTGACGTAAGCTTCTAAATGTTGTGCATAAAATGCCAGGACAGTTCAAACCCCCCCAAATGACCCCATTTTGGAAAGTAGACACCCCAAGCTATTTGCTGAGAGGCATGTCGAGTCCATGGAATATTTTATATTGTGACACAAGTTGCGGGAAAGAGACAAATTTTTTTTTTTTTTTTTTTTTTTTTGCACAAAGTTGTCACTAAATGTTATATTGCTCAAACACACCATGGGGATTTGTGAAATTACACCCCAAAATAAATTCTGTTGCTTCTCCTGAGTACGGGGATACCACATGTGTGGGACTTTTTGGGAGCCTAGCCACGTACGGGACCCCGAAAACCAAGAACCGCCTTCAGGCTTTCTAAGGCCGTAAATTTTTGATTTCACTCTTCACTGCCTATCACAGTTTCGGAGGCCATGGAAAGCCCAGGTGGCACAAAACCCCCCCAAATGACCCCATTATGGAAAGTAGACACCCCAAGCTATTTGCTGAGAGGTATAGTGAGTATTTTGCAGACCTCACTTTTTGTCACAAGGTTTTGAAAATTGAAAAAAGAAAAAAAAAAATTTTTTTTTCTGGTCTTTCTTCATTTTCAAAAACAAATGAGAGCTGCAAAATACTCACCATGCCTCTCAGCAAATAGCTTGGGGTGTCTACTTTCCAAAATGGGGTCATTTGGGGGGGGGGTTGTGCCATCTTGGCATTTTATGGCCTTCAAAACTGTGATAGGTAGTGAGGAGTGAAATCAAAAATGTATGCCCTTAGAAATCCTGAAGGTGGTGCTGGGTTTTCGGGGCCCCGTACGCGGCTAGGCTCCCAAAAAGTGCCACACATGTGGTATCCCCGTACTCAGGAGAAGCAGCTGAATGTATTTTGGGGTGCAATTCCACATATGCCCATGGCCTATGTGAGCAATATATCATTTAGTGACAACTTTTTGTAAATTTTTTTTTTTTTTTTTTTTTTTGTCATTATTCAATCACTTGGGACAAAAAAAATAAATATTCAATGGGCTCAACATGCCTCTCAGCAATTTCCTTGGGGTGTCTACTTTCCAAAATGGGGTCATTTGGGGGGGGGTTTGTACTGCCCTGCCATTTTAGCACCTCAAGAAATGACATAGGCAGTCATAAACTAAAAGCTGTGTAAATTCCAGAAAATGTACCCTAGTTTGTAGACGCTATAACTTTTGCGCAAACCAATAAATATACGCTTATTGACATTTTTTTTACCAAAGACATGTGGCCGAATACATTTTGGCCTAAATGTATGACTAAAATTTAGTTTATTGGATTTTTTTTATAACAAAAAGTAGAAAATATCATTTTTTTTCAAAATTTTCAGTCTTTTTCCGTTTATAGCGCAAAAAATAAAAACGGCAGAGGTGATCAAATACCATCAAAAGAAAGCTCTATTTGTGGGAAGAAAAGGACGCAAATTTCGTTTGGGTAGAGCATTGCATGACCGCGCAATTAGCAGTTAAAGCGACGCAGTGCCGAATTGTAAAAAGTGCTCTGGTCAGGAAGGGGGTAAATCCTTCCGGGGCTGAAGTGGTTAAGTAGTAGTATAATATTAGCTCTCGTCATGGATGTTGGTAGCTTTCCTAATTTAAAGGCAGAATTGAATACCTCCAGCAATTTCGGTAAAATAACCTCCCCATATTGGGTATACACCTCCACTGGGAGCCCATCATCTCCCGGTCAGGGGCGGACTGACCATTCGGTCAGTCGGTCGCTGTCCGAGGGCCCCGTGGTGGGGGGGGCCCGGGCCGGCTCAGTCCGTCCGTCCCTGGAGGTGCCCGCAGCATAATCTGAAAAACAATACCCCTTCCTAAGCAGTGAAGTGTAGCCTTTAAATCCGGTTGATGCGGCTATATGAGCAGAGCTGGCCGGGATGGATCATTCATCAGCTCAGTGGCAAGCCGTCAGCCATTCGGGGATGATTTAATGACAGGCGCTCCGGCCACCTCTCCCCCTGGGGAATTCAGCCGAGGGGGGGGGAGCATTCGTCACTGCCGCGGGGGGACCGGTAAAGAAGCTGGAGGCTGCAGAGCGCGCCGCACAGGCTGAGCAAAGTCATCTGGCATCTGGAGAGAAGAATTTCCCTTTCCCAAAGGAACCCACACTGACCTGCCTTGTGTGCAGCAGCAGGTCAGTGTGATAATGACAAAGAGGAGAGCAGTTGCCAGTTAGTGTATTATGTGTGTTGTAAACGAGAGAGTCATGCTGCTGAGTGTTCCACTTCATTCTTGCCCTGTGCTGTGCCTATTTACCAGGTGGCAGGTGCTATTCACTAGTGCACACTGACATCTGGTACATTGAATGCCACTCAGTGTATAGATATCAGTGTTATATATAGGGAATAGCACTTAGCCCTGGTTCACATTGGAGCAATTTGCCATGCGATTTGACATGGCAAATCGCATGGCAAATCAGCGGCAATTGCCGGCAATGGCACTACCCGAATTAGTGCAATACCGCATTTGTGGCGCAGCACTGATTCCCAAAAGTAGTTTCTGTACAACTTTTGGTGACTTCTGGGTGCGATTTCCATAGACATCTGTGCAGCAACCCGCACAGATGTCTCTGAAATCGCTGCCAAACTCGCACTGACATGCAGGTATGAAATTGTGCGAGTTTAGCTGAACTCACACACTTTCATTCCCGCTGTCAGTGTGAACCTAGGCTAAGTGCGTTTATTATATATATATCACTAAAATCTGTACACTATAAATGTTCCATACATTGGTGGTCAGTGAGAAGAATGTTCCTTACATTGGTGGTCAGTGGGAAGAATGTTCCTTACATTGGTGATCAATGAGAAGAATGCTCCTTACATTGGTGGTCAGTGAGAAGAATGTTCCTTACATTGGTGGTCAGTGAGAAGAATGTTCCTTATATTGGTGGTCAGTGAGAAGAATGTTCCTAACATTGGTGGTCGGTGAGAAGAATGTCCCTTACATTGGTGGTCAGTGGGAAGAATGTTCCTTACATTGGTGGTCAGTGGGAAGAATGTTCCTTACATTGGTGATCAATGAGAAGAATGCTCCTTACATTGGTGATCAGTGAGAAGAATGCTCCTTACATTGGTGATCAGTGAGAAGAATGCTCCTTACAATGGTGATCAGTGAGAAGAATGTTCCTTATATTGGTGGTCAGTGAGAAGAATGTTCCTAACATTGGTGATCGGTGAGAAGAATGTCCCTTACATTGGTGGTCATTGGGAAGAATGTCCCTTACATTGGTGGTCAGTGGAAAGAATGTCCCTTACATTGGTGGTCAGTGGGAAGAATGTCCCTTACATTGGTGGTCAGTGGGAAGAATGTCCCTTACATTGGTGGTCAGTGAGAAGAATGCTCCTTACATTGGTGATCAGTGAGAAGAATGTCCCTTACATTGGTGATCAGTGAGAAGAATGTCCCTTACATTGGTGGTCAGTGAGAAGAATGCTCCTTACATTGGTGATCAGTGAGAAGAATGCTCCTTACATTGGTGATCAGTGAGAAGAATGCTCCTTACAATGGTGATCAGTGAGAAGAATGTTCCTTACATTGGTGGTCAGTGAGAAGAATGCTCCTTACATTGGTGATCAGTGAGAAGAATGCTCCTTACATTGGTGATCAGTGAGAAGAATGCTCCTTACAATGGTGATCAGTGAGAAGAATGTTCCTTACATTGGTGGTCAGTGAGAAGAATGTTCCTTACATTGGTGGTCAGTGAGAAGAATGTTCCTTACATTGGTGGTCAGTGGGAAGAATGTTCCTTACATTGGTGGTCAGTGGGAAGAATGTTCCTTACATTGGTGGTCAGTGGGAAGAATGTTCCTTACATTGGTGATCAGTGAGAAGAATGTTCCTTACATTGGTGATCAATGAGAAGAATGCTCCTTACATTGGTGATCAGTGAGAAGAATGTTCCTTACATTGGTGGTCAGTGAGAAGAATGTTCCTTATATTGGTGGTCAGTGAGAAGAATGTTCCTAACATTGGTGGTCAGTGAGAAGAATGTCCCTTACATTGGTGGTCGGTGAGAAGAATGTCCCTTACATTGGTGGTCATTGGGAAGAATGTCCCTTACATTGGTGATCAGTGGGAAGAATGTTCCTTACATTGGTGGTCAGTGGGAAGAATGTCCCTTACATTGGTGGTCAGTGAGAAGAATGCTCCTTACATTGGTGATCAGTGAGAAGAATGCTCCTTACATTGGTGATCAGTGAGAAGAATGCTCCTTACATTGGTGATCAGTGAGAAGAATGTCCCTTACATTGGTGATCAGTGAGAAGAATGTCCCTTACATTGGTGGTCGGTGAGAAGTATGTCCCTTACATTGGTGGTCATTGGGAAGAATGTCCCTTACATTGGTGATCAGTGGGAAGAATGTCCCTTACATTGGTGGTCAGTGGGAAGAATGTCCCTTACATTGGTGGTCAGTGAGAAGAATGTTCCTTACATTGGTGGTCAGTGAGAAGAATGCTCCTTACATTGGTGGTCAGTGAGAAGAATGTCCCTTACATTGGTGGTCAGTGGGAAGAATGTCCCTTACATTGGTGGTCAGTGAGAAGAATGTCCCTTACATTGGTGGTCAGTGAGAAGAATGTCCCTTACATTGGTGATCAGTGAGAAGAATGTCCCTTACATTGGTGGTCAGTGGGAAGAATGTCCCTTACATTGGTGGTCAGTGAGAAGAATGCTCCTTACGTTGGTGGTCAGTGAGAAGAATGTCCCTTACATTAGTGATCAGTGAGAAGAATGTTCCTTACATTGGTGGTCAGTGAGAAGAATGTCCCTTACATTGGTGATCAGTGGGAAGAATGTCCCTTACATTGGTGGTCAGTGGGAAGAATGTCCCTTACATTGGTGGTCAGTGAGAAGAATGTTCCTTACATTGGTGGTCAGTGAGAAGAATGCTCCTTACATTGGTGGTCAGTGAGAAGAATGTCCCTTACATTGGTGGTCAGTGGGAAGAATGTCCCTTACATTGGTGGTCAGTGAGAAGAATGTCCCTTACATTGGTGGTCAGTGAGAAGAATGTCCCTTACATTGGTGATCAGTGAGAAGAATGTCCCTTACATTGGTGGTCAGTGGGAAGAATGTCCCTTACATTGGTGGTCAGTGAGAAGAATGCTCCTTACGTTGGTGGTCAGTGAGAAGAATGTCCCTTACATTAGTGATCAGTGAGAAGAATGTTCCTTACATTGGTGGTCAGTGAGAAGAATGTCCCTTACATTAGTGATCAGTGGAAAGAATGTCCCTTACATTGGTGGTCAGTGAGAAGAATGTCCCTTACATTGGTGGGCAGTGAGAAGAATGCTCCTTACATTGGTGATCAGTGGGAAGAATGTCCCTTACATTGGTGGTCAGTGAGAAGAATGTTCCTTACATTGGTGATCAGTGAGAAGAATGTCCCTTACATTGGTGATCAGTGGGAAGAATGTTCCTTACATTGGTGGTCAGTGAGAAGAATGTCCCCTACATTGGTGGTCAGTGAGAAGAATGTCCCTTACATTGGTGGTCAGTGAGAAGAATGTCCCTTACATTGGTGATCAGTGAGAAGAATGTCCCTTACATTGGTGATCAGTGAGAAGAATCTCTCTTACATTGGTGGTCAGTGGGAAGAATGTTCTTTACATTGGTGATCAGTGAGAAGAATGTTCCTTACATTGGTGATCAGATGAATGTTCCTTACATTGGTGGTCAGTGGGAAGAATGTCCCTTACATTGGTGGTCAGTGGGAAGAATGTCCCTTACATTGGTGGTCAGTGAGAAGAATGTTCCTTACATTGGTGGTCAGTGAGAAGAATGTTCCTTACATTGGTGATCAGTGAGAAGAATGTTCCTTACATTGGTGGTCAGTGGGAAGAATGTTCCTTACATTGGTGGTCAGTGAGAAGAATGTTCCTTACATTTGTGGTCAGTGAGAAGAATGTTCCTTACATTGGTGGTCAGTGAGAAGAATGTTCCTTACATTGGTGGTCAGTGAGAAGAATGTTCCTTACATTTGTGGTCAGTGAGAAGAATGTTCCTTACATTGGTGGTCAGTGAGAAGAATGTTCCTTACATTGGTGATCAGTGAGAAGAATGTTCCTTACATTGGTGGTCAGTGAGAAGAATGTTCCTTACATTTGTGGTCAGTGAGAAGAATGTTCCTTACATTGGTGGTCAGTGAGAAGAATGTTCCTTACATTGGTGATCAGTGAGAAGAATGTTCCTTACATTGGTGGTCAGTGGGAAGAATGTTCCTTACATTGGTGGTCAGTGAGAAGAATGTTCCTTACATTGGTGGTCAGTGAGAAGAATGTTCCTTACATTGGTGATCAGTGAGAAGAATGTTCCTTACATTGGTGGTCAGTGAGAAGAATGTTCCTTACATTTGTGGTCAGTGAGAAGAATGTTCCTTACATTGGTGGTCAGTGAGAAGAATGTTCCTTACATTGGTGATCAGTGAGAAGAATGTTCCTTACATTGGTGGTCAGTGGGAAGAATGTTCCTTACATTGGTGGTCAGTGAGAAGAATGTTCCTTACATTGGTGATCAGTGAGAAGAATGTTCCTTACATTGGTGGTCAGTGAGAAGAATGTTCCTTACATTGGTGATCAGTGAGAAGAATGTTCCTTACATTGGTGGTCAGTGAGAAGAATGTTCCTTACATTGGTGATCAGTGAGAAGAATGTTCCTTACATTAGCAGTCAGTGGGAAGAATGTTCCTTCCATTGGTGATCAGTGGGAAGAATGTTCCTTCCATTGGTGGTCAGTGAGAAGAATGTTCCTTACATTGGTGATCAGTGAGAAGAATGTTCCTTACATTGGTGATCAGTGAGAAGAATGTTCCTTACATTGGTGATCAGTGAGAAGAATGTTCCTTACATTGGTGATCGGTGAGAAGAATGTTCCTTACATTGGTGATCAGTGGGAAGAATGTTCCTTCCATTGGTGGTCAGTGAGAAGAATGTTCCTTACATTGGTGATCAGTGAAAATTATATAAAGTTAATAAAAATAATTTAAAAAAAATGTAAAGCACCCCCATGATCCCCACACATGCTCTATATGAAAAGCTTTATGTAGGATGAGCACATGTATGTAAACATGTGTCTATAGACGCAAATGCTGGACACGGGAGCCCACCTGCAAGGTAACCCCCCCCGGAGAGCGCTTCTCCTAGGAAGTTATCTGATGTGGGGAGGAGCTGCGAGAGCCACCCCCAGATGTCGAGGTTCGGGGCCACTCTGTGCAAAACGAGCTGCACAGTGGAGGTAAGTATGATATGTTTGTTATTTAAAAAAAAAAAAAAAAACGAGCCTTTACAATCACTTTAATTTTGGAAAGGTACTGTTGTTGCACTTTAATGTAATTCTGTGACGAACGCATGTAGTGTGGGCAGTGCAAAATGTAGGTGGGGATTTGTGGGGGTGTGGCTGGAGTGTGGGTGGGAACACATGAGCGGGGACAGGGGGCCCCAGGATCTCCTATTGCCCGGGGGCCCCATGAGTTGTCAGTCCGCCCCTGCTCCCGGTGCCTTGCACGTAGAAAAGGAGGCAGCCACCTCCCTTAATTCGTCCAATGTGAGTGGGGCCTCAAGCTCTATGCGCGCCTGGCTCGACAGGGCAGGTAAAGATATTGTGTCTAAGTATTTCTGTAGTGCCTCATCTGTGTAATTTTCACATGGCTTGTATAGGTTTTCATAGAAGGATGCTAGTTCTGTAATTATCAATTCGGGGTCATTTACTAGTCTTCCAGTTGAGCATCTTATGGCTCCTATTGCCGGTGAGGACTGTTGAGACTTTGCTATTCTAGCCAATAGTCGATCAGTCTTTTCCCCTTCCTCGTAAAAAGCTTGCTTAGTAAAAAAACGCTTCCGTTCTGCAGCGGAGGATCTCGGGAATCCTGTCCCGATATCCATGCCTCCCTCACAGAGTCGGATGGGTCCGTCACATATGTTAGCTCAAGCCGTTGCACCTGGTCTTCAACCTGTTTCAGAAGGGCTGTTGAATTATGTTTAATGGCTTCTATTTCAGTTATAAACGTACCTCTAAGGCATGCCTTAAAAGCATCCCATTTAGTTGTAACATCAGGATGGCCTCAGTTGTCATAAAAGTATTGTTCAATTTGTTTGCTTACTCTTTCTTGAGATGTAAAAAGTTTTAGCCAGAATGCATTAAGTTTCCAAGGGGCTTTAGGCAAAGAAACTACTGGGCGCATTGTCACATGTGCAACTATTGGGGAGTGGTCTGACACCCCTCTGGGTAAATATTCCACTTTAGTGATAAGGTTCACAACATGGGAGGACCCCACGCATAAATCGATGCGTGAGAGCGAGCCATGTTCTCGGCTTCTTTATCCCCTTTACGGTGCTTCATGGGGTCTGTACAGCACCGGGTGAGCACTGCGGAGTTCACAGGGGTGTCCGGTGGCAGATGGGAGCGGTAGGGGTCCAGATCAGTAGCGGGAAGAGGATCAAAGGAGGATTAACAGCGGGAGCTCCGTGAAGTGCGACCGCTCACATGCCCTGCTCAGGCCACGCCCCCTTGGTGCTGTTATATGCATGCATGCATGCACTAAAGCGGCAATATGCTTACTCCAGTTGGGCTTTTGCTCAGAGGTTAGGGTCCCCAACATATTAAGAAGAGTTCTATTAAACCTCTCCGGCTGAGGGTCTCCTTGCGGATGATAGGGTGTAGTTCTGGACTTTTTGAATTCCCAATAGATCCAGCAATCTCCTGATGAGTGTACTCTCAAAGTCCCTTCCCTGATCTGAGTGGATCCTCTGTGGTAAGCCGTAATGGACGAAGAACTTCTCCACTAATGTCTTTGCCACTGTGACTGCCTTCTGATCTTTTGTAGAGAAAGCTTGAGCATATCTGGAAAATGGTCTGTGACTACCAGAACATTTCCTTGCCCACTCAAGTCAGATTCTAGACACAGGAAATCTATGCAAACTAGATCCATGGGACCTTGGCTTGATAAATGTCCCATCGGGGCTGCCCGTTGCGGCAGAGTCTTTCTCTGGATACACCTATGGCAGGAGTGACAGTAACTCTCCACTTATTTTCTCATGTAAGGCCAGTAGAATCTCTTATCAATTGAAGAGTTCTTTCTGACCCCAAATGTCCATGACAATCATGTAGAGCGATTAACACTGTCTCTCTGTGCTTCTCTGGCAGAAACAGTTTCCACTTCTCCTCCGGATCTTCAGAGGGGCCCCTTCGGTAGACCACCCCCTGCAACAACTGCAACCGATCCCACTCTTAATGTAACAACAGAGCTTCTTTTTGGGTGCTTCTCAAAAGTAAATCAGGGTGTTTTCCCTCCAGAGCTTCCAATACCAAGCTGCAGAGTGGATCTGCTTGTTGATCTTTCCTAAGATCTTTCCTTGATAACTTAGGTAAACCCTCTGCAGCAATCTGGGAGACATTACAGTAATACCTGGGTACTCCTGCTGTAGTCACTCCAATCTCTTCAGCTCTGGCTCCGCCTTTCTCCTGCTTTTCTGCTCCTTCACAAAGGGCTCTTACCCCTTCGGGGGGCAAGTTGAGTCCAATCCTCTTGGGAGCTCAGGGGACTGTGGGGTCTTCTTGACAGCGCATCTGCATCTCTGTTACCCACTCCCGGTCTGTATTTGAGGCTGAAGGAGAATGTTGAGAGAGCAGCCAACCACCTATGGCCTGTGGCATCCAATTTTGTGGTGGTGAGTAAGTATGTGGGGGGGTTGTTATCTGTTTTAACCACAAATTCGGCACCATACAGATAATCTCTCAACTTGTCTACCACGACCCACTTCAAGGCCAGAAACTCAAGTTTATGAGTTGGGTAGTTCTTCTCAGCAGGAGACAGGCTCCGGCTCACATAAGCAACAGGCCTTAAATGTCCATTATGATCCTGATAAAGCACTCCGCCTAGCCCATCTCGGCTGGCATCCACATGCAGTTCATAGGGCTTGGTAGGATCCGCATAAGCTAACACTGGAGCAGTTGTAAGACTCTTCTTCAATTGACTGAATGTCTCTTCACATTCCTGAGTCCACTGATCCAGGATAGATTCCTTTTTCTTCCGGGGCCCTTCTTTTTGCCTCCCAGGTTTCTCCGAATCCACATCAGCCTCTTCCTGATTCTTCAATAGTTCTGTGAGTGGGTGGGCTATCTTTGCGAACCTCTCCACAAACCTCCGGTAGTAGGAGCAGAATCCTAGGAATGACCTGAGCTCAGTCGCATTCATGGGCCTTGGCCAAGAGGTAACAGCTTCCAATTTCTCAGGGTCAGTTGCTATCCCTTCTTTAGACACAATGTGCCCCAGATAGTTCAATGAAGATTGATAGAACTGACATTTCTCCATTGAAAGTTTCAAACCCTCTTCATGTAATCTCTTTAGAACCTTTTCCAGTCGCTCTTCAGGATCTTCAACAGTTCGGCCAAATACAATGATATCGTCTAAGTATACTAAGACCTCAATCAAGTTCATGTCGCCTACTGTCTTCTCCATGAGCCACTGGAAAGTTGCTGGGCCCCAGACAGACCTTGTGGCATTCGGTTGAATTCATAGAACCTCACAGCAGTGATGAAAGCAGTCTTCTCCTTATCCTCAGGACTCATGGGGATCTGATAATAACAACTCTTCAAATCTAATACACTGAACCACTTCGCCCCTGACAGGCTCTGTAGGGCATCTTCTATACGAGGGGTAGTGTATTGATCAGGAATGGTCGGTTCAGAGTCCTGTAGTCGATACACAGCCGGAGTGACCCATTTTTCTTCCTCACTACCACTATCGGAGAGGCGTATGGACTCCTGGACTCCTTGATAATCCCAGTCCTTTTCAGTTCAGCCAGTTGTTCTCGGAGGTCTTCAAGATCTCCCAATGGGATCTTCCTAACCCTTTCCCAGAAAGGTTTGTCTTCTTCCAGCCGGATCTTATGCTCTGCACTCCTGGCATACCCCACATCAAACTCACTCTTTGAGAAAACTTCTTTCCATCTCATGAGCTGGGCTTTGGCCCTCTCCATCCACGCAGGCGTAAGGGAGGTGTTTTTCGGGTTAAAATTCTCTATGGGAATCTCCTCTTCTGGTCCCCTTTTTACATCTCTTGGCGAAACCGGGGTTGCTTGATTCGCCTGCCCAAGCAGCATTCTTGCTGGTATCTTCACAGGCAAGGCTGTCGTGTTCCGAACACTGACTGAGACTCTCCCCCTACTTCTCTTAAGTGCCTTAGTAGATAACACTTTTGGGAGTATCTCCAGACCCACATCTTCTTCCTGAGTGTCCGTCTCCAAGACAATGAAAGGACCAGGTTGTCTCCAACTCAACTTGACAGAGGCTCTCATGCATACCACTTTACCCGGTTGTAGCAGTTCTTCACCTCGGTCTAAACGCCAAACCTTTCTCACCCCTTCTGGTGGGGCCTTCTGCTCATGTACTATGTCCTCATACACTTGGGTTAGCATGGAGTGCACTTTCATAGCCAGGGTACTTTCCTTTTGTACAAGTGGTGTACAGGAGTCTTCTGACCAGATCAGTATTTGTTCCGATGATAAGGTAACTTCTATGGGCCCCAGGGGATCGGGGACATACAACCGCCAGAGTGTCGAAAGTCTCCGCCTTTCCAGCCACACTTGGGTCAAAGGTGAGTTTGATAGGGATATATCCCTCATAAGGAAAGTTCTGGGTACCTAGGCCCCATATCTCCAATTCTTCCAACTTTTGCAGGGGCAGATGCCTGAGGTGCTTCATGTAGAAATCTTTATACAATAAGGTCACTTGGGCCCCAGTATCCAGCAGTGCCTTGGCATAGATTCCTTCTACCTGGATTGGGATGATTGGAGAGGGTCCCACTAAATTGCGGGGAAATTCACCCTGAGTGTTCGGGTTCTTCTGCCTGTTAGTGCGCATCTTGACTTCTCTTTTCCATGGACGCTCACTCAACTTCATTCCTCCTCTTACCCTCAAAACTTTGGGAACTTGGGTTTCGTTGGAGTTGACGACAGTTACAGGGCACCCAGTTGACTCCTTCACTGGGGCCTTTTGAAGTTTTCCGCCGGTTTTTGACGTTGTACTGCTGCCCTTGGACTTGGGCACACGTTCCCGAAATGTCCAACCCCTCCACAGTTGAAACAAAGTCCAGATTGGCTTCTGAAGGTGGAGCCTGATACTCTCTTCAATTTTTTTGTTCCTCCATTGGGCGGATTTGGGGGTCTTGTGGTCAGCAAAGCCATCATTTGCATTAACTGAGCCACCTGAGTCTTAAAGCGGGGTTCCACCCAAATTTTGAACAATATCTGTATGTATTCTCTTCCTTGCCTAGATGCTGACATGCCGTTTAAAAAAATTTAAATCGCCGTAATTACCTTTTATTTTTCTATTCTTCTTTGCACTTCCTGGTCATCCTCCCGTGGGAGTAGGTTTGTTTCTAGCCTCTCCCAGACTCCTGAGAGCTAGTCTCAGGCTTCCCAGGATGCCACTGAGCATGTGCAGGAACGAGCGGTGAATGCTGGGAGCACAGCATTCACCACATCCAGGAAATAAATGCTTGTGGGCTTCAAATGCCCACAATGAAGATGGAAACCGCCTGCAGTGAATAATATAAGTTATTCTTTCCGATGAAATCTGACACAGGCGGACATATTACACACAATATGTGAGTATGTAATGCTGAGAAGAAAAGTTTGTGAATGAACTCAAAAAAAAAAAAAAAACGATAGATAGGTGGACCCCCGCTTTAAGAAGCTCAATCTGGGGATCCTCCTCCATCACACTAACTGTTCGGACTCCAACAGTGTGCTTTGGTTCTTGAATGTTCTCCTTCTTCCTTTCTAGAATAGCCTCTTCCTCCTGTACAATCCGAATTTGATCTGGGTGCTTCAAGATGCCTCCATCTTGGCGAGTTCTTAACTGGAGGGTGATGGGGTCCAAAGGCTGGGCACCCCTTAAGACTTGTTTGGCTCAAATTCATCCACTTTACTAGGATCTAATCTCTTCTTTAGCAGTATCTGGTGAATAACCTTGTCCAGCCATCTCATATATTCTGACAACTTCTCTCCTGTTTCTTGGTAGGTGTGTTCTAATTGATAAATTAGGTCAGAGACCTTTTCAGTACGTCCGAACACATCTTGCAGGATATCTAAGTAGTCTTGGGCTACACAATTCTGTTTACTGAGCTTTAAATTTCGAATGGCCTCTGAAGCAGGTCCTTTCAGACTCTCAGTAATCCGCTGTTTCTTTTGGGACATCAGGGATGTCCTACTCATCCAACACTTGCGTGGCCTGTTCCAACTACTCTTCAAAGGTGTCTTCTCCTTTGGGTACAGGCCGTTGGCCCGAGAAAATGCCCAGTTTTCGGTACCCAGTACCTGAATATGTTGGGTTCCCTTTTTGACATTGGGACACCAAATTTCCCAGGGCTGTGATGAGTTCTGGCTCAATTGCAGCCGGTGCTGACTGTGATGGAACCTTAATTTCCGCTGAACTCATCTGGGGGAAGGTGGCAAGATTCTCCCCTTCTTCCCTTAGGTGGGTCAGATAAAATTTGGTCTTGTCAGCGAGTTCAACACTTGCACCCCTGAAATTTTCTGAAACTCCCTTCCTCCACTCCAATAATGCATAAGTATGGAATGTCTCATGATTGGGTCTTACTGCGACCACCTTGGCTCTTTGTTCTGGGGATAGTGTTTTTACCACTCGGTTAATGTGTTCCTTCTCCCAGATATCTCCCCAGAGTTCCATGGCCACGCTCGCTTCTGAGCGGGTGCCTTCCGCCTCACACCACTGTGCCACAGTGGGGGGATCCATTCTTTGGTTATTAAGGGGGTGCTTGATTTCAGAGTGACAGTGATCCCGGACGAGCCCCTACATGTAGCAATAACTCTCGGTGGAGCTGATGGTTTAAAGCGGACCTGTCCTCTTTGCTCTCCACCCCTCTTAAATAGTTCAATCCCCTTGGCACAGCTGTAGTGCATTGTTGTAATGATATGAGTATCAACTTTAACCCACCATATACACTTATATTTATATTTACCTCTACCTGGGTGCTGGTAACTCCACCTGCAGGAGAAATAACAACACTGCACACAAACTTTAGTAATAACCAAAAATAACTTATTTCTTTGTCTAAATAATATATTTATGTAAAGGGTTATTACAATGACTACACTATCACACCAACGTAGTGCAATAGTATAGTAAATAGTTATGACAATTGGTAACATACACAAATATACCTAATTGTATATATCTATACCAGGGAGCTCCCCCCTGCTCTAAACTGTAAAGTCACTATCCTTGGTAACTAAATGCAGGGCCCTGCAATAAAAGAGATAGTCCTGACTTCTTCAGTCTTCGCTAGCTTTTGTAATTGTAATCCACAAAGGGTTCCTCCTGTGTGTTGCGCAGTGTAATGTAATACACTAAGACAATTGTAATCCAGCAGATTGACTAATGCCCCGTACACACGGTCGGATTTTCCAATGGAAAATGTGTGATAGGACCTTGTTGTCAGAAATTCCGACCGTGTGTAGGCTCCATCACACATTTTCCATCGGATTTTTCGACACACAAAGTTTGAGAGCAGGCTATAAAATTTTCCGACAACAAAATCCGTTGTTGGAATTTCCGATCGTGTTTACACAAATCCGACGCACGCAGTGCCACGCATGCTCAGAATAAATAAAGAGATGAAAGCTATTGGCTACTGCCCCGTTTATAGTCCCGACGTACGTGTTTTACGTCACCGCGTTCAGAATGATCGGATTTTCCGACAACTTTGTGTGACCGTGTGTATGCAAGACAAATTTGAGCCAACATCCATCGGAAAAAATCCTAGGATTTTGTTGTCGGAATGTCCAATCAATGTCCGACCATGTGTACGGGGCATTAGTGTTCTTATATGAAGAAGACAAACATCTAGCATCCGTTCTTGAATACTGAAGTCTATTCAGATGCAAGGTTCTCCAACTTAACTTGTACCGTGGGACTATCAGTCCCAGCAACACTCTGTAACAGTTCTAAATGTGTGTGTATTATTTAAACAAACTTCTGGGTGTTTACCCTCTCACCACACGGGATCCGGGCGGATGGATGCCTCTGTTTCAACAGTTCTCAGTCCGTATGGAACCACCGCCACACCATCACACTGCTCCGTTCACTAACGACCAGGAGTCCTTGGTTACCTTCCCACAGGTCTCCGGAATGATCACTTCAGCTGCTCCAGCACACTGTGATACGATGACAGGATCCCTGCTGCTGCTCCTCCGAAAGGTAGGCCACAACCCTATGGGACACACACACCCACAGAGTTCTGCAGGCAGCCCACGCGTCCCAGGAACAAGAAACTTAAGATGGCCACTCCCAGCCCTTTTATATCCTCCCACAATGCATTTCAGTTCTCCTTTTGTCCAGGAGCATTGTGGGTAGGTCATAGTTAAAGTTCAGAAGTAAACAATCAATTACTTCCATGTCACTTCTCTTAATCATGAAACATAACAGTATTGTACCTTTTCAATTGTCCACAAGATGGCACTATAACAACTTATGTCCTGTATAACACACATATGGCTAAAAACAAAAGTTGTCAGCGCTACACTTGTGCTGTAAACGTTTTCATAAAACAATGAAAGAGAGATAAATAAATAAATAAATAAAGATTGAAAGAGAGAGAGAGAGAGAGAGAGAGAGAGAGAGAGAGAGAGAGAGAGAGAGAGAGAGTGAGAGAGAAAGAGAGAAAAAACAAAGAATGAGAGAAAGAAAGAGATAAATAATTAAATAAATAAAGAATGAATGAGAGAGAGAGTGAGAGAGAGAAAGAGAAAGAAAGAGAGAGAGAGAGAGAGAGAGATAAATAAAGAATGAAAGAGAGAGCGAGAGTGAGAGAGAGAAAGAAAGAGAGCGAGAGAGAAATAACAACAGATAGATAGATAGATAGATAGATAGATAGATAGATAGATAGATAGATAGATAGATAGATAGATAGATAGATATGGGCAACTTGAGCGATCTGAAAGTGCGTTCTCTCTCTGCTGTTACTGAAATTACCGCAGGGGATCCTATATCTGGCACCCCCCACCTTGAAATGTAAAAACATCACATTGTGCCCCCTGCACCCTTCAATATCATTTTGTCACTACTGTGTACCCCCTCTCCACAACTGCACCTCTGGACCCCTTCACATTACACAGAACCCTGCACCTATGCACCCCTTTACATTACACAGCCCTTGTACCTCTGGACCCCTTTACATTATACGGCACCCTGCACCTCTGGACCCCTTCACATTACACAGCACCCTACACCTCTGGACCCCTTTACATTACACAGCCCCCCACAGTTCTGGATGCCTGTATGTTACACAGACACCCCCCTAACATTTCTGGACCCCCTGCATGTTACACAGATCCCCTAGAGGGCAGACCCTCTCCCTAAAGTGCAGACCCCCCCTACAGTACAGACCCCCCAGTACAGACACCCCCTACAGTGCACAGACCCCTGCTACAGTGCAGACCCCCCACTACAGTACAGACCCCTGATACAGTGCAGACCCCCCACTACAGTACAGACCCCGCTACAGTGCGGACCCCCCACTACAGTGCAGACCCCCCCACTACAGTACAGACCCCCCACTACAGTACAGACACCGCTACAGTACAGACCCCCCCACTACAGTACAGACCCCCACTACAGTGCAGACCCCCCACTACAGTACAGACCCCGGCTACAGTGCAGACCCCCTGCTACAGTACAGACCCCCTGCTACAGTGCAGACCCCCCGCTAGAGTACAGACCCCTGCTACAGTGCAGACCCCCCACTACAGTGCAGACCCCCCACTACAGTGCAGACCCCTCACTACAGTACAGACCCCCCACTACAGTACAGACCCCTGCTACAGTGCAGACCCCCCACTACAGTGTAGACCCCCCGCTACAGTACAGATGCCCGCTACAGTGCAGACCCCCCACTACAGACCCCACACTACAGTGCAGACCCCCCACTACAGTACAGACCCCCCCTACAGTACAGACACATGCTACAGTGCAGACCCCCACTACAGTGCAGACCCCCCACTACAGTGCAGACCCCCCACTACAGTACAGACCCCCCACTACAGTGCAGACCCCCCACTACAGTACAGACCCCCGCTACAGTGCAGACCCCCCGCTACAGTGCAGACCCCCCACTACAGTACAGTCCTCCCACTACAGTACAGATCCCCACTACAGTGCAGACCCCCCACTACAGTACAGACCCCCCACTACAGTGCAGACCCCCGAATACAGTACAGATACCCGCTACAGTGCAGACCCCCCACTACAGTGCAGACCCCCGCTACAGTGCAGACCCCGCACTACAGTACAAACACCCACTACACTACAGACCCCCCACTACAGTGCAGACCCCTCACTACAGTACAGACCCCCCACTACAGTACAGACCCCCCACTACAGTACAGACCCCTGCTACAGTGCAGACCCCCACTACAGTACAGACCCCCCACAACAGTACAGACCCCCCTACTACAGTACAGACCCCCACTACAGTGCAGACCCCCCACTACAGTACAGACCCCCCGCTACAGTGCAGACTCCCGCTACAGTGCAGAACCCCCACTACAGTGCAGACCCCCCACTACAGTACAGACCCCCCACTATAGTACAGACCCCCACTACAGTACAGACCCCCACTACAGTACAGACCCCCGCTACAGTGCAGACCCCCCACTACAGACCCCACACTACAGTGCAGACCCCCCACTACAGTACAGACCGCTCACTACAGTACAGACCCCCCACTACAGTACAGACCCCCACTACAGTGCAGACCCCCACTACAGTGCAGACCCCCCCAACACAATACAGCCCCCCTACAATACAGACCCCCCTTTCAGAACACACACGGAGAGCCCGAGGTAGTGGCTTCACACCCGATCCCCTTCTCTCTCTGGTCGCGGCTCTGATCAGTCTCCGCAGCGGCTGTCACAGCCGAGCAGAGTGAAGCCACCTCCCCCGCCTCCTGCATGCACAGCATTGTGTAGACATAAAGGAGGAGGGGGAGGCAGCTTCACTCTGCTGTGACAGCCGCTGCCGAGACTGATCAGAGCCATGACCAGAGAAGGGGATCATTGTGCCGACTGGCCTCACACCCCCCCCCCTGCAAAGCCACTACCTCGAGTCGGGCGGGCTCTCCGTGTGTGATGTGTGTTCTGTCATTACCGTACTCATTGTAATAGGCGTACACACTTTTTTTTTGGCGGCTGGCTAGACCGTGCATTTTCAAACCACAGCTGGGTTGACCGCAGTGTGTGAAGGGGATCTCACTGGTCAAAGACCAATGTGTATGTGAAGGGGGATCTCACTGGTCAAAGACCAATGTGTATGTGAAGGGGGATCTCACTGGGGAAGGACCAATGTGTGTGCTGGACTTATGTGTCAGTACTGGAGAATGCTCTGCATTCAAAATTGGAAACATAATCCACCAGTGACACATGGCAAAATTAAATTAGAACTTATGCATTATATCAGTAAGGATATTCCATACCCAATGTCATATTTAGATTAAACTTTTATTCATATCCTTTAAGTTCTCGTTTTGTTATTTGATACGCATTTATTGTAATGTATCACAACACATTGATCATATTTAAACACAACACAACACACTGACCATCTCATCTGATTTATTTATTAAAGTATTATTTATTTAAAACAATAGCATGAATCATTTTATTTCAAGTAAATCTTCATATTACTCTTATTTTTTTTTTTTTTTTTATTGTGATCCTGATTTTAACAGCATCTGAACTTGACATCATTCAGGGCCGTGTCATCTCCACCTCCTTGGTCAGGCTCCACTCTGGTTATGATGCCACAAATTCCAGATTGGCAGATGTCACTCAAGTAACTAAATGTTCCCCATCTTCCACCATTACCTGTCAGGATATTATTATCAGAGCATTGGAACATGATATTGTTGGCTGCAGTATCGTCACCATCGCCCTGGGACGGCTCAACTTGCAGAGCAAATTTGACAAGAAACCCAGAGGGACACCACTGAATACCAGTCCAACTTCCCCATCTGTAGTGAAAAACAAAAATAATTTCATTGCTGGTCTATGGAGATCTGCTTATTTTGCACTGCAGCAATACTAGGCAATTGGCTTTACATTCAAGTTACATTTGAACTTTGACTATGCACCTAGAAGCTTACAGCCACTGCTTATACACACCTCCCCTTTCACTGTTCTGAAAAGAAGAACACCAATGTAAACTTCAAGCCAATCTAAGGACTGTCCTGCATGGGAAAATCACAAGTTCGCTTTTAAAGACAAGCAGAACTTCTGTGAAGTTGTCCTTTAATCAATGCTCCCACTTACTTGAGAGTAGCTCATCTGGTAATATACAAACCTTCAGCTCTAATCCAGCGATGTTCTCTGTGTGGCCAACTCTGGTGCCAAACGTTCTTCAAATAGAAAGCCTCTGACTGTCTTTTTCTTCTTCTTTCATGAGCACTACGCCCCTATTAACTCTTATGGGGCAGTTGTGCTCTACAGAAACACTGGAGGCCACCATCAATACAGCTAACCCATAGGAATGAATGAGGTGGTGGTCACATGCACAGTGTGAATAGGAGCCAGTTGGTATTCTTTCTGGAGGCTGTATGATGCCGATCAGAACTATACAGCAAAAATTACTAGATTAAGGCTGAAGGTAAGCACGGTATTGGGTAAGCTGCACTCAATGGGGTGAGGGAATTTATTAACCCCCTGAGTGACTGAGGGTAAAACAAATCCTAACGCCTGAGCACAATTTTTCAGCTTTGACTTGTGTTAGTAAAACTGTATATATCTTCAGTTCACAACTGCTTTGTGTATGCAGGTGGATTATACAATGTTTTTTTTCAGGAAAAATTGGGCTTTCTTTGTGTGGTATATTGTTATGGATATCTCCTGAATTTTTTTATTATCAAAGCCAGTGGCAGCCGCTCATAAGGGGCACAGGGAAGCCGCCCCCCCCAATCTTTGCGCCCGGCCCCTGATCTCCATGCAGGGCGCCGGATAATTTTTTGAAGCACATGATTAGTGTCTGAGGTTCTAATTGGCTTCAAAAAGGGTGGGCTTGCCACCATTGCCTGCCACCAGATGCAGAGTGCCACCGTCACTTGCCACCAGATGCAGAGTGCCACTTGCCACCACCGCCTGCCACCAGATTCAGAGTGCCACCGTTGCCTGTCACTAGATGCATAGTGCCACTTGCCACTGTCGCCTGCCACCAGATGCAGCATGTCACTTGCCACCATCGCCTGCCACCAGAGGAAGAGTGCCACAGTCACCTGCCGCCAGATGCAGCTTGTCACTTGCCACCGTCGCCTGCTACCAGATGCAGCGTGTCACTTGCCACCGTCACCTGCCACCAGATGCAGCTTGTCACTGGCCACCATCACCTGCCACCAGAAGCAGAGTGCCATTGTTGCCCGCCACCAGATGCAGAGTTCCACCGTTGTTTGCCACCAGATACAGAGTGCCACTTGCCACCGTCGCTTGCCACCAGATGCAGTGTGTGAAAGACCAGTCTGTGTTCAAGGGGTGGGAATGGGATCTAACGTGGAGAAGGATCTGTGTGCTGGAGGTGGGATTTTACTGAGAAAAGAACAATGTGCGTGTGAGCTGGGGTAGGGATCTCAGCAGGGAATGGCCATTTTGTTTGCTTACCACCACTCAATATTCAATTGACCAATGTGTGCTGGGGATGGGACCTCACTAATGCAGGCCAAACACAGAGCAAATTTCTTTCCTGCAACCACGGTTTCATAGACACAGAAAGTATTGGCAGGCCGCCAAGCCATTGTATTGTGCTGGCGGGAAAGGGGGAGCAGGGGAAGCCATCCCCACCAGGAAAAGACAGTGATTATTGCTAGTGGCCATACTAGCCGCTACAGCGACTTTACTTCCAAGTGCACTTTCAGTGCGCTTTCAAGTGCATTTGCAGTGCAAAGTGGATTTTCCTTTAGTAAATAACCCCCAATGCATCTTTCTCTCCATTCATAAAAAAAGTAAACCCTTGGGTGGACTGCCCAGTGTCCGATCACTGTGATAGCCAATCAGAGACTATCACAGCGATCAGGTGACCGAGAACCGGGAGTCCAGGGTCCTATTTGTTAGTACAGTACCTGGGGCTCCTGGTGAGAGCCTGGCCTCTGTGAGGGAACATATCTGTGTATCATCAGTGGGAAAGGGTTAAAGGACAACTTCACCAAACACTGTAATCAAAGCGAATTCTGATTGTGGTTGGTGTTAGCACAGCAATGAACTAGGCTTGTATCACAATCCACTTCTCACCTTATGTACACAGGATCAGAAATTCGGCCCTCAAAAGACCGATGAGAGTTTTTCATCGGAAAATGCATCCGTGTGTATGCTCCATCGGACTTTTGCTGGTGGAATTCCAGCCAGCAAAAGATTGAGAGCATGTTCTCAATTTTTCGGCCGGAAAAAGTTCCTATCCGAAAATGCGATCGTCTGTAGCAATTCCGACAAGCAAAATTCCTACGCATGCTCGGAAACAATTCGACGTATGCTCGGAAGCATTGAGCTTCAATTTCTCGGCTCGTCGTAGTGTTGTACGTCACCGCGTTCTTGACGGTCGTAAGTTCAGCGAACTTTTGCGTGACCGTGTGTATGCAAGGCAAACTTGAGCGGAATCCCGTCGGAAAAGCCGTCATATCTTTTTCCGATGAGAAGTCCGATCATTTGTACGTGGCATTATGCCGCGTACACACAGGTGGACTTTTCCACAGAATAGGTCCGGCAGACTTTGACGGACTTTCTGGCAGACTTTCCAACGGACTTTCGAATGAACGGACTTGCCTTTACACGATCAACCAAAGTCCGACGGATTCTTACGTGATGACGTATGACCGGACTAAAATAAGGAAGTTGATAGCCAGTAGCCAATAGCTGCCCTAGTGTCGGTTTTTGTCCATCGGACTAGTATACAGACAAGCGGCCTTTTCGACCGGACTCAAAAAGTCAGTCGGAAAGATTTGAAACATGTTTTATTTCTAGGTCCGTCATACTTTTGGGAAAAAAAACTCCCCTGGAGCCCACACATGGTCCAATTGTCCGACGGAGTCCAGTCCGCCGGACCTAGTCCGTTGAAAAGTCTGCTCGTGTGTACGCGGCATTAGAGTTGCGATGGAGGAATTTCTCTGCAATCTAAATGTTTGAGAAGAAGACAAATCCAGTCTCCTTCAAGGGTCTGACCATCCCATTCATTTGGATTATTTTTATGGCAGTTCATTGGGAAAACCATATATATATATATATATATATATATATATATATATATATATATATATACACAGTCAGGTCCATAAATATTGGGACATCGACACAATTCTAATGTTTTTGGCTCTATACACGACCACATTGGATTTGAAATGAATTGAACAAGATGTGCTTTAATTGCAGATTTTCAACTTTAATCTGAAGGTATTTACATCCAATTCAGGTGAACAGTGTAGAAATTACAACAGTTTGTATATGTGCCTCCCACTTTTTAAGGGACCAAAAGTAATGGGACAATTGGCTGCTCAGCTGTTTCATGGCCAGGTGTGTGTTATTCCCTCATTATCCCATTTACAAGGAGCAGATAAAAGGTCCAGAGTTCATTTCAAGTGTGCTATTTGCATTTGGAATCTGTTGCTGTCAACTCTCAATATGAGATCCAAAGAGCTGTCACTATCAGTGAAGCAAGCCATCATTAGGCTGAAACAAAACAAACCCATCAGAGAGATAGCCAAAACATTAGGTGTGGCCAAATCAACTGTTTGGAACATCCTTAAAAAGAAAGAACGCACCGGTGAGCTCAGCAACACCAAAAGACCCGGAAGACCGCGGAAAACAACTGTGGTGGATGACCGAATAATTCTTTCCCTTGTGAGGAAAACACCTTTCACAACAGTTGGCCAGATCAAGAACACTCTCCAGGAGGTAGGTGTATGTGTGTCAAAGTCAACAATCAAGAGGAGACTTCACCAGAGTGAATACAGAGGGTTCACCACAAGATGTAAATCATTGGGGAGCCTCAAAAACAGGAAGGCCAGATTAGAGTTTGCCAAACAACATCTAAAAAAGCCTTCACAGTTCTGGAACAAAATCCTATGGACAGATGAGACCAATATCAACTTGTACCAGAGTGATGGGAAGAGAAGAGTATGGAGAAGGAAAGGAACTGCTCATTATCCAAAGCATACCATCTCATCAGTGAAGCATGGTGGTGGTAGTTAGAAAAATAAATTTGGGCTTGGGACTTTCTTGGCACAATAAACACTATAATACTATAGTTAAAAGTTCAATTTATTGAAAGTTATTTAAAAGTATATAAAAAAGGGGGACAAGGACAGACATAAGTTCATACCCATACATTTACAGTTTATGCACTCCATACACAGCTCTATAATAGGATATCATTTATGCAGTAATTGGGGTTACCAATATACATACAATCATGTAGAATTTAAGAAGGAGCTATGCAGAAATAGTAACTGATGGTACGAAATCGCTCAACATGTTGCACGCCAAAGCGCTTCTTCAGGAGCACAGAACAAATTACATGAGGAGGTTTTTATGTATGTATAGGTTAAATTACATATATGTAATTAGAGATACAGAATCTCTCCACTGGGTTATAGACCTTTAGTCCAATATTAAGAGGATAAGCCACAGCTGGCGGATGACACGGATGGATACTGTCTCAGTAGGTGGCAATATTAGAGATATGTTTGTATCAAGCCTCTGGTACAGCTTGGAGGGGTTGATCCATAGCCAGGTCAGATAACTTAGTGAATAAAGATTGAAAGCAGACACAATAAGCGTCAGAACAGCAGGTAATAGCCACAACGCCACTCGGGTATGGAGTGCAACATGTTGAGCGATTTCGTACCATCAATTACTATTTCTGCATAGCTCCTTCTTAAATTCTACATGATTGTATGTATATTGGTAACCCCAATTACTGCATAAATGATATCCTATTATAGAGCTGTGTATGGAGTGCATAAACTGTAAATGTATGGGTATGAACTTATGTCTGTCCTTGTCCCCCCTTTTTTATATACTTTTAAATAACTTTCAATAAATTGAACTTTTAACTATAGTATTATAGTGTTTATTGTGCCAAGAAAGTCCCAAGCCCAAATTTCTTTTTCTATGTACATAATATGTATGGCACTGAGTATTTTCCGGTATCCACATGACCACTATGTGCTGATACTTCAATCTCTTTAAATGATGGTGGTAGTGTCATGGCGTGGGCATCTATGGCTGCCAATGGAACTGGTTCTCTTGTATTTATTGATGATGTGACTGCTGACAAAAGCAGCAGGATGAATTCTGAAGTGTTTCCGGCAATATTATCTGCTTATATTCAGCAAAATGCTTCAGAACTCATTGGACGGTGCTTCACAGTGCAGATGGACAATGACCCGAAGCATACTGTGAAAGCAACCAAAGAGTTTTTTAAGGGAAAGAAGTGGAATGTTATGTAATGACCAAGTTAATCACCTGACCTGAATCCGATTGAGCATGCATTTCACTTGCTGAAGACAAAACTGAAGGGAAAATGCCCCAAGAACAAGCAGAAACTGAAGACAGTTGCAGTAGAGGCCTGGCAGAGCATCACCAGGGATGAAACCCAGCATCTGGTGAGGTCTATGCATTCCAGACTTCAGGCTGTAATTGACTGCAAAGGATTTGCAACCAAGTATTAGAAAGTGAAAGTTTGATGGGTGATTGTTAACCTGTCCCATTACTTTTGGTCCCTTAAAAAATGGGAGGCACAGATACAAACTGTTGTAATACCTACACCGTTCACCTGATTTGGATGTAAATACCCTCAAATTAAAGCTGAAAGTCTGCAGTTAAAGCACATCTTGTTTCATTTCAAATCCATTGTGGCGGTGTATAGAGCCAAAAAGATTAGAATTGTGTCGATGTCCCAATATTTATGGACCTGGCTGTATATACCAAAGAAAAGAGGACGCACTCACAAGTGTTTATAAATTACAGTATATCATAAATAAAGAATCCTAAAATAAATAAAAAATGATAATATTCAAATATTCCCTTATAAAGTTGCACTTATCTAAAAATTTAGTAAATAAAGAAAAAAATGAATAAGAAAAAAGTCCAAATAGAGACAAAGCCTTTCAGACAATATGTGCACCATCCATCACCAGAAATTGCGTGATCCTGAGTATAAGCCTCCACTTTACAGAATGCTTGCTTACCAACTACTAATGACCTCCTATTACGGAAGGTCAATTTTGCTTGTGGCTCAAAAACCCAGCCAGGTTCATTATCCATTCAGGAAGACTTTAGAGACGTAGATAGGAAATACACCACTTTAGGAAGAAAAACTTGCCATAGCATAAAATCCTTTACACGTTTACTTCCAAATAAAAAGATTGTGCTTACAAAATTTACTTTCAAATACGCATAACATATAAAAGCCGTCCGGCTTCGAATAGCAACCTGTCCTTCTGTGAATTGCATACGTGGTGACTTCAGCACCTCGCTCCGTCCGACGCATTTCGTCACAATATGTTAATAAAAGTCGTTTTAATCTTGCTTCACCGACGCTCAAGTCAGAAATTACATCTGTGCATTCAAATCCATCACCTATGGAAAGCAGCTCACCATTTTAATATGACTCACTGTAATCACTGTAGTGATGTAGTTGTAGCAGGATGAATATTAATTTTTATAATTCAAGTTAATTCTGCAGCAATCGGTTCATCCAAAGAGATGAGAGAGGTATTTATTGAGTCCCAGCACAGAAAAAAAGTTCACAAGATACTTGCAACAGAGTACAAAATCCAACAGAGTAAATATTACAATGAACAGCAACCTTCAGATTCTCATTCGTCCTAGCATATATTAGCAAGCCTAGAGACACTACAATCCAGCATATGTCCCGTCTGTAATATGCACCTATATATCGTTCATGCATTCAAGAATGTGTATTATAATCTAGACCTGTGCTCTCATCTTGAATAGGGATGAACTTCATGTTCGACTCGAACATCGTCTGTTCGCCCGTTCGCCGAATTGCAAATGATATGGGCCGTTCGCGCCAAATTCGTGTGGTGCGTCACGGCCCATAATTCACTGCGGCATTGCAGTGCATTGCTGGCTGATGATTGGCCAAGCATGCACTATGACCCGCATGCTTGGCCAATCACAGTGCCGTCTGAACAGAAAGACGTAATTGGCCAAAGCCAAGGAGGCTTTGGCCAATTATGGCTCAGGGGATTTAGTACACGCCCCACACTAAATAAGGCCGCCTGCACGGTGGCCCTGTGTAGTGTGTGTTCCGGCGTTGAAAGAGATAGACAGAGAGACAGTGTCATTTGATTTGAGTTAGATAGATTAGGCAGAACAGTCAGTCAGTTAGCTGCACTTACAGTGTATTGTGTATATATATGCATCCCAGGTGTTGCATATATATATATATATATATATATATATATATATGTATATATATATACACTGTATTCAGTTTAGCTAGATCCGTTCCTGTTTCCTACTGACAGGCAGGCTTGTCTTGTTACAGTATTTACAGCTACCTGAAGAAAATTGCTGGTGTTCTTTTGATCCTATTAGTACCACAGTCAGGCAGCTAGACTATTTACAGTTAGTGCAGTGCGTCCTGCTCACAGTGTTCAGCTAAAACTACAAGTTAGTGTAGTGCGTCCTGCTCACAGTGTTCAGCTAAACCTACAAGTTAGTGGGGTGTGTCCTGCTCACAGTGTTCAGCTAAACCTACAAGTTAGTGAGGTGCGTCCTGCTCACAGTGTTCAGCTAAAACTACAAGTTAGTGCTGTGCGTCCTGCTCACAGTGTTCAGCTAAACCTATAAGTTAGTGCGGTGCGTCCTGCTCACAGTGTTCAGCTAAAACTACATGTTAGTGCTGTGCGTCCTGCTCACAGTGTTCAGCTAAACCTACAAGTTAGTGTAGTGAGACCTCTGCACAGTGTTCATCTAAAGCTACAAGTTAGTGCAGTGTTCAGCTAGATCCGTTCCTGTTATCTTCTTACTGACAGGCAGGCTTGTCTTGTTACAGTATTTACAGCTACCTGAAGAAAATTGCTGGTGTTCTTTTGATCCTATTAGTACCACAGTCAGGCAGCTAGACTATTTACAGTTAGTGGGGTGCGTCCTGCTCACAGTGTTCAGCTAAACCTACAAGTTAGTGTGGTGCGTCCACCTCACAGTGTTCAGCTAAACCTACAAGTTAGTGTGGTGCATCCTGCTCACAGTGTTCAGCTAAAACTACAAGTTAGTGCGGTGCGTCCACCTCACAGTGTTCAGCTAAACCTACAAGTTAGTGCGGTGCGTCCTGCTCACAGTGTTCAGCTAAAACTACAAGTTAGTGGGGTGCGTCCTGCTCACAGTGTTCAGCTAAACCTACAAGTTAGTGTGGTGCGTCCACCTCACAGTGTTCAGCTAAACCTACAAGTTATTTTTTTGCGAGCTCTGCACAGTGTTCACCTAAAGCTACCTGTAGAAGGTTGGTGGTGTTTTCCTGATCCTATCACTACCGCAGGCAGCTAAAAAAGCTACAAGTTAGTTTTTTGCGAGCTCTGCACAGTGTTCAGCTAAAGCTACCTGTAGAAGGTTGGTGGTGTTCTCATACTACAGGCAGGCAGTTGATTTTGCTAGCTGCAGTATCAGTACATATATATAAATATATATATATCCCAGCTTAGTGCAGCTACAGGCCATTAGTATGTCTGGAAGGCCAAGAAGGAGAGGTAGACAGTCACAAGCCAATAAGAGAGGGCAAGCAGGCTCTGTGTCTAGTGCTGGTCATGGAGACGGTGCATCCTCATCAGCATGTGGCCGTGGGACACGCTTGGCCTTTTTTTCGGCAGCTGGCCGTGTTGAGCCGCAACATGCGGAAGACTTGGTCGAGTGGATGACCAAGCCGTCCTCATCCTCCTCATCCTCTCTCACCCATGCCCAGGATACTTTGTCTGGCAAAGCAGCGGCCTCTTCCCTCGGCTCAATGTCATCAGTGACTCCTTCCATAGCCCCACCATGTCCTCCTGAGGAGTCCCTCAAACTGTTTGACCACAGTGTTGGGTACATGCTCCAGGAGGATGCCCAGCGTTTGGAGGGCTCTGATGATGATACTGAGCTTGATGAAGGCAGTAACATGAGCACAGACAGAGGGGGTGCCCAAGAAGGACAGCAATCTGGCAGTCATGCTCCCCCTGCTGCAGCATACTGCCAGGTTTGCTCCAGTGATGAGGAGGGAGGGGATGATGAGGTCACTGACTCAACGTGGGTGCCTGATAGGAGAGAGGAGGAGGAGGAGGAGGAGGCGGCACATCACCAATGAGGCAGGATGCCCTCCAGGGGCCAGCCTAAGGGCAGCACATTGACTGCATCACACCCCAAAGCTCCACATGTGCAGGGCGCTGCAGTCTCTGCGCGTTATTCAAAAAGTTCTTTGGTGTGGGCCTTTTTTGAGATGAGTGCATCAGATCGCACCGCTGCAATTTGCAACATATGTCTCAAGCGTATGTCGCGTGGCCAAAACATCTCCCGCTTGGGTACCACATGCTTGACCAGACATATGTTGACCTGCCATGCAGTTCGTTGGCAAGCGTATCTAAAAGACCCACACCAAAGAACAAAGAGGACCTCTCCTTGCTCCTCATCAGCTGAGATCTCCAACCCCACTAGACCTTCAGTCCTCTCTGAGACCTGCACTGAGAGGAATGAAGGTGTAGAATTAGGTGTGTCACAGCCAAGTACTTGTGGGCAATCTGCTTTTGGTACACCGACGTCAGATTGTACCAGGCAAATTTCCCTGCCCCAGCTGCTGCACCGCCGAAAGAAGTTTGCTCCCAGCCATCCACATGCCCAGCGGTTGAATGCTAGCTTGGCAAAATTGCTAGCACTTCAACTGCTGCCTTTTCAGTTGGTAGACTCTGCCCCCTTCCGTGAGTTTGTGGAATGTGCAGTTCCTCAGTGGCAGGTACCCAAACGCCACTTTTTCTCACGGAAGGCGATTCCGGCTCTCTACCGGCATGTGGAAGGCAATGTCCATGCCTCGCTGGACAGGGCGGTCAGCGGTAAGGTGCATATTACCGCTGACTCATGGTCCAGCAGGCATGGACAGGGACGTTACCTAAGTTTCACGGCGCATTGGGTGACTCTGCTGGCAGCTGGGAAGGATGCAGGACAAGGTGCAGTAGTGTTGGAGGTTGTTCCGCCACCACGCCTCCAAAATGCTAATGATTGTGACACACCTCTCTCCTCCACCCCCTCCTCTTCTTCATCCTCCATGGCCTCTTCCTGTGCTTTGTCCTCGGAACCAGCGGTGCTCCATAGCCGTTCAAGGGGCTACGCAAGTACGCAGGCCAAAAGATGCCATGCGGTGCTTGAGCTGGTGTGCTTGGGAGACAGGAGTCACACTGGGGCAGAGGTTCTGTCAGCTCTGCAGGGGCAGGTTCAGAGGTGGTTGACGCCACGCCAACTTAAGGCAGGAATGGTGGTTGGCGACAATGGCACCAACCTCCTCTCTGCCCTCCGACAGGGACAAATGACCCATGTGCCCTGTTTGGCTCACGTCCTTAACTTGGTGGTGCAGCGGTTCTTGGGCAGGTACCCGGGCTTACAGGATGTCCTGAGGCAGGCCAGGAAAGTCTGTGTGCATTTCCGCCGGTCATATAATGCCAGTGCTCGGCTGGCGGACCTCCAAAAGGAGTTTAACCTGCCCAAGAACCGCCTAATCTGTGACATGCCCACCAGGTGGACCTCAACATTGGCCATGCTGCAGCGGCTGCACACACAGCAGAGGGCCATCAATGAGTACCTGTGCGACTATGGCACCAGGACAGGGTCAGGGGAGCTTGGTTTTTTTTTCCCCACGCCAATGGGCCATGATCAGGGATGCATGCACTGTCCTGTCACCATTTGAGGAGGCCACGAGGATGGTGAGCAGTGACAGTGCATGCATCAGTTACACTGTCCCCCTTGTCCACCTGTTGGAGCACACGCTGCGTGGAATAATGGACAGGGCACTTGAGGCAGAACAGAGGCAGGAAGAGGAGGACTTCCTTAGCTCTCAAGGCCCCCTTTGTCCAGACAGTGTTCCTGCGTGCCCGCCGATCACACAGGAAGAGGAGGAGGAGGAGGAGGAAGATTGTGTCAGTATGGAGGTGGAGCCTGGCACTCAGCATCAGCAGCAATCTTTAAGGGATCAGTCCCAAGAAACACATGGACTTGTACGTGGCTGGGAGGAGGTGGCTGCGGACCATGTCGTCCTTAGTGACCCAGAGGACTCCGGACCGAATGCCTCAGCAAACCTACGCTGCATGGCCTCCCTGATCCTGTAAAGCCTGTGTAAGGATCCTTGTATTCGTGGTATCAAGGAGAAGGACCAATACTGGCTGGCAACCCTCCTTGATCCACTTTACAAGGGTAAGGTTGTGGGCCTTATCTTGCCATCGCAGAGGGAGCAGAGGATGAAACATCTTCGGGAGGCCTTGCAGAAAGGTCTGTGCAACGCGTTCCCAGAGACTGGGAGGTTACAAACTCCTGTTTCTGGACAACGTGTTGCTGAGGCTTCGGTCAGTCAAAGAAGGAGCGGTGGAGAAGGTGGCCGTCTGACCATCGCCAGCGTCTGTTTTACATGGTGCAGGAATACCTAGGGGCAAGATCTGACTTGGACACCTTTCCCACCGAAAATCCTCTGGTTTACTGGGTCTTGAGGATGGATCACTGGCCAGAGCTTGCACAGTATGCAATTGAGCTACTGGCCTGTCCTGCATCCAACGTTCTTTCGGAACGCACATTCAGTGCTGCTGAAGGCTTTGTAACCGATCACAGGGTGCGTCTGTCCACCGACTCGGTCGATCGACTGACCTTCATAAAAATGAATCAGTCTTGGATCACCACCAGCTACCAAGCACCTGATGCTGATGTAACCGAATAATTTTTTTTGAAATCTCAGATCCCTTCAAAGACTGCCTATGCTGATGCTGAGTGACTATCCCTGAGTAATTATCCTCTTCCTCCTCAATCATCACGCTGATAGCTTGTAAGAACATTTTTGGTTCTGGGCGCCACCACCAGTGCCTAAGGCACAATTTTTCAGCCCCTGTTTAACAGGGGCGTGTAATTACAATTTTTGATGCAATACTTTGCAGCAGGGCTTGTTCCTGCGTTACAACTATAGTATCTGTGAGGGGTTGCAGTGTTGCGGCACCTGCACCAGTGCCTAAGGCCCAATTTTTCAGCTCTTGTTTAACAGGGGCGTGTAATTACAATTTTTGATGCAATACTTTGCAGCAGGGTTCGTTCCTGCGTTCCAACTAGAGTGTCTGTGAGGGGTTGCAGTGTTGTAGCACCAGTGCCTAAGGCCTAATTTTTCAGCACCTGTTCAACAGGGGCATGTAACTACAATTCTTGATCTAATATTTCACAGCAGGGCCCATTTCTGCACCCACCAAGAGCGAGTGAGGATTTACAGTGTTGTGGCACCAGCACCACCACCACCACCAAAGGCCCAATTTTTCTGCCCCTGTTCAACAGGGGCATGTAATTACAATTCTTGATCTAATATTTTCACAGCAGGGCCCTGTTAGGGCTTACAGTGTTGTGGCCACAACAACACCTAAGGCCCAAATTTCTGCTGAGTATATAGGGCAGGCCCCTACTTTCAAACATCTAACTTACAAACGACTCCTACTTGCAAACGGAAGGAGACAACAGGAAGTGAGATGAAATCTACCCCTAGGAAGGGAAATTCTCTCCTGTAAGAGTTAATATGGGAAAAACATTTCTCCTTTCCACTGATGCTTTCCAATCCTTGTTCCACAAAAAAACCCAAATTTTCAAAAAACATTTGTCATTGGGACAAAAAGTGAGGTGAAATCTTCTGAAGAGGAGGAAAGACAGCAAAACAAATGTCACAGGGGTGATAACCCTTCCCTATGTTTTCCAAAAAGCTTAAAAAATATTTTTTAGCTGGAGCTAAACACGTTAAAAATGTACCCATTCAAAATGACAAACAGATTCTACTTAACAACAAACCTACAGTCCCTGTCTTGTTTGCACCGCCTGTATACTGCTGTTCAAAGTATATAGGGCCTGGTGGCCCCACACCTTTCCTTATTTTAATTTATGTGTGGGGTTCCCCTTAATATCCATACAAGACCCAAAGGGCCTGGTAATGGACTGGGGGGGTACCCATGCCGTTTGTCTCACTGATTTTCATCCATATTGCCAGGACCCGACATTACATTAAAGCCACAAGCAGTTTTAAATGAGATTTTTTCCTTTAAAAATGACATTTTGTGCAGGGACTGTTTTAAACACGGGAAACACGCGCCACTTTACAGGCATACTATAGACACCCCCCAGGTATGATATTTAAAGGAATATTTCACTTTTTTTTTTTTTACTTTAAGCATCATTAAAATCACTGCTCCCGAAAAAATGGCCGTTTTTAAAAGTTTTTTTTGCATTGATACATGTCCCCTGGGGTAGGACCCGGGTCCCCAAACCCTTTTTAGGACAATACCATGCAAATTAGCCTTTAAAATGAGCACTTTTGATTTCGAACGTTCGAGTCCCATAGACATCAATGGGGTTCTAACGTTCGTGTGAATTTTCGGTCCGTTCGCAGGTTCTGGTGCGAACCGAACCGGGGGGTGTTCGGCTCATCCCTAATCTTGAAGAAGGAATGAATGTCGGTTCATCTTCCTCTGAAATACTAGTCTGACACTGGGGGGTTTCTGCTTGGTCAACCCAACATACTCTTTGATCTTATTGTTAATCAAAGTGAAAAGACTCTACTGGTAATTACTGGCAATAGCCTTTTAAAGTCTCATTAGTGTTTACTAAGTAAACAGACTTTCCTTTCAAGTCTGATCAGAAAAATCTACATTTTACAATCCCTTTTAGGTAACTGCTTTGGCCCTTTTGATATGTAAAAATACAACTTGTCTGCCAGCTGTGTTAGACCGTAAATCATAACCTACAGAACACACCCATGTACATATTTAAAAAAAAACTGTGTATATAAAATATCCTACATAAATTGTCTAAAAATCATGTTTGATTGTTCTGGTCTGTTCTGTGTTTCAGGCTGCATAGTTGACTGCTTCCCCCTGGTTGTCCATAAATGATCTGGAGGTTAGTGGACAGGAAGAGTCTAAATCAGCAGCTGAATATTTATGTGGCTCTGGCCAATCCTCTGACAGTTGGAGGTGTCTGATCTTTTCCCTGAGGAGGAGATCAAAGCCTATGGGGAGGTTTAGCCCCCTAGGTCATTCTTCCATGTGCTTGTGGGTTATCACGGCCTTAGTGAAGCTAGCTTTGCTGAGAGTTTGCTAAAGCTGAGGGACTGTTATCTGAGGATCTAGTCTGGTACCATGGGTGAAATTTTATGGAGGATATTGGAAGGAAGCAACTAATTTTCCAAAGATATTAGTGGCCACAGACTGGTGAGAGAGATCCTAGAGACTGTGTGCTATTGCCATCTCTCTTATGCTAGTGTCAGCGTATTTAAAAGGGGACATTGTGTCTTGAGTCCTGAAGAGCTCAGTCTATTTAATTCACAGTGAAAGAAATTTGATTGGATGCCCAAAGAGGAAGAGCAAGTTGCCATCATCTACTTGTGCAAGGACTTGGCTCACAGTTCTACAAAGAAATGTTAGTGTCCTCAAATAGTTACTAGTGGTTACTGGAGTATCCTACCATTACCTACTGCCTATCCAAGTTCTCATTAAAGCCTCAGAAAAACCATACCCCTAGACCGGTTAATGTGTTTGAAGAGTGATCAGAATTGTGTTCTTGGCTGCAAGGAAACTTCTGGTAAAAGGAATACTGGCATCTACTTAATGGCACCTACGGGGTTAATGCTACATTTGGGAGCTCGTCCATAAGAAAATTGCAGCAGTTACTACTGGTAACTGATAGAAGAAAATGGAATAGAAATTCAGGCCAAAATGTATTCTGCTACACGTTTTCCCAATAAGTGTACATTATTTGGTTTATGCAAAAAAATTATAGTCTCTACAAACTATGGGATTTATACTGGAATTTACACAGATATAGACGCTATACACTTAGGCCCCTTTCACACTGGGGCGGTAGGGGGCGTCGGCGGTAAAACAGCGCTATTTTTAGCGCTGTTTTACCGCGGTATTCGGCCGCTAGCGGTGCGGTTTTAACCCCCCGCTGGCGGCCGGAAAAGGGTTAAAACCACCCATACAGTGCGGCTATAGCCGCGGTATTGCCGCGGTATAGCCGCGCTGTCCCATTGATTTCAATGGACAGGAGCGGTGAAGGAGCGGTGAATACATCGCTCCTTCACCGCTCCAAAGATGCGGCTTGCAGGAGATTTTTTTTTGCTCCTGCCAGCGCACTGCTTCAGTGTGAAAGCCCTCAGGCTTTCATACTGAACAAACAGCGGAGGCTGTTTAGGGGCGGTTTGCAGGCCGTATTTTTAGCGCAATAACGCCTGCAAACTGCCCCAGTGTGAAAGGGGCCTAATGGTGGTAATCAGCTGCTTATAGTGGGACTGTGATAGGGTGGCGGACAATCTGGCTCTAACAGACACTATCTGGAAGGGTCACTAACTGGCATTGATAGTGACACTAATAATAGTGATTAGTGATAAGACTCTACACTGACACTGTACTAATGACACTGGCTGGGAAGGAGTTAACATCTATGGACAATCAAGAAGGGGTTAACTGTGTGTCTAACAATGTGTAATGTGTGCTCCTTTTACTTTCTGATCTGACTATTTTATTTCCCTGCTTTTCAGTGAGAAGAAACAGCCGGATCGCCGTTCCTATGGACGCAGAGTTACAGTATGTGTGTTTGTAAACGCAGAACTCTGTGTTATTAGTTAGAAAAAGTTTATTAAAAAATATATGAATCAATGTTCTAGGTATGAACATTGATATTGATTTAAATTGTTTCATTTCTAACTATTAAATGTTGATTGTGATGGTGTTCAAATCCTTTTTTATCCTATTATTTTTTATCCTATTATTTTAATGGTCTTATTGTTAGTATATATTTTGATTTACGTCAATTATATATTTTTTTTTATCAATATTGGTTTGTAATATAAATTTTTTCCACTATATGGCATGTGGAGGCCAGTTTGCTAATGGCAATATAATTATTGGCCTCCAGGGGGAGTTATTTCTTAACACCCATTGGAATTACTATTTTATTCTTATTTTTATTTATTCATATATTTTTTTAATAAACTTTTTCCAACTAATAATAAACGTATCCGTTTGTTTAGGGAGTAGGGATGAGCTTCGTGTTCGAATCGAACGCATGTTCGTCTCGAACATTGCCTGTTCGGTCGTTCGCCGAATTCGGAACGATATGAGCCGTTCGCGCCAAATTCGAGTGGCGCATCACGGCCCATAATTCACTGCGGCATCGCAGTGCATTGCTGGCTGATGTTTGGCCAAGCATGCACCATGACCCGCATGCTTGGCCAATCACAGCGCCTTCAGTACAGAGAGCCGTAATTGGCCAAAGCCATGGTGGCTTTGGCCAATTATGGCTCAGGGGGTTTAGTACACGCCCCACACTATATAAGGCCACCTGCACAGCGGTCCTGTGTAGTGTGTTCTGGCGTTGAGAGAGCAATAGACAGAGAGACAGTGTCATTTGATTTAAGTTAGATAGAGTAGGCAGGCGAGTTAGTTAGCTGCACTTACAGTGTATTGTGTATACATATACATCCTAGGTGTTGTATGTATATATATATATATATATATATATATATATATATATATATACACTGTATTCAGTTTAGCTAGATCCGTTCCTGTTATTCTCTTCCTACTACTGACAGGAAGGCGTTTTTACAGTATTTACAGCTACCTGAAGAAAATTGCTGGTGTTCTTCTAATCCTGTTAGTCCTATTAGCTACATTATTTACAGTAAGTGTATTGCGTCCTCCGCACAGTGTGCACCTAAAGCTACCTGAAGAAAATTGGTGGTGTTCTTCTGATCCTATTAGTACAGTACCGCAGACAGCTGCAGTATTTACAAGTTAGTGTAGTACATCCTCTGCACAGTGTGCACCTAAAGCTACCTGAAAAAAATTAGTGGTGTTCTTCTGATCCTATTAGTACAGTACCACAGGCAGCTGTAGTATTTAGAAGTTAGTGTTGTGCGTCCTCTGCACAGTGTGCACCTAAAGCTACCTGAAGAAAATTAGTGGGGTTCTTCTGATCCTATTAGTACAGTACCACAGGCAGTTGCAATATTTACAAGTTATTGTAGTGTGTCCTCTGCACAGTGTGCACCTAAAGCTACCTGAAGAAAATTAGTGGTGTTCTTCTGATCCTATTAGTATAGTACCACAGGCAGCTGTAGTATTTACAAGTTAGTGTAGTGCGTCCTCTGCACAGTGTGCACCTAAAGCTACCTGAAGAAAATTAGTGGTGTTCTTCTGATTCTATTAGTACAGTACCGCAGGCAGCTACAGTATTTACAATTTAGTGTAGTGCATCCCCTGCACAGTGTGCACCTAAAGCTACCTGAAGAAAATGAGTGGTGTTCTTCTGATCCTATTAATACCACAGGCAGGCAGCTGCAGTATTTACAGTTAGTGTAGTGCGTCCTCTGCACAGTGTGCACCTAAAGCTACCTGGAGACAATTGCTGTTGTTCTGCTGCTAATAATACCACAGGCAGGCAGCTACAGTATTTACAGTTAGTGCACTGTGTCCTCTGCACAGTGTGCACCTAAAGCTACCTGAAGAAAATTAGTGGTGTTCTTCTGATCCTATTAATACCACAGGCAGGCAGCTACAGCATTTACAGTTAGTGTAGTGCGTCCTCTGCACAGTGTGCACCTAAAGCTACCTGGAGACAATTGTTGTTGTTCTGCTCCCATTAATACCACAGACAGGCAGCTACAGTATTTACAGTTAGTGTACTGTTTCCTCTGCACAGTGTGCACCTAAAGCTACCTGAATGAAATTGGTGGTGTTCTTCTGATCCTATATTAATACCACAGGCAGGCAGCTACAGTATTTACAGTTAGTGTACTGTGTCCTCTGCACAGTGTGCACCTAAATCTACCTAAAGAAAATTGGTAGTGTTCTTCTATTCCTATATTAATACCACAGGCAGGCAGCTACAGTATTTACAGTTAGTGTACTGCGTCCTCTGCACAGTGTGCACCTAAAGCTACCTGAATAAAATTAGTGGTGTTCTTCTGCTCCTATTAATACCACAGGCAAGCAGCTACAGTATTTACAGTTAGTGTACTGTGTCCTCTGCACAGTGTGCACCTAAAGCTACCTGAAGAAAATTGATGTTGTTATGCTCCTATTAATACCACAGGCAGGCAGTTACAGTATTTACAGTTAGTGTACTGTGTCCTCTGCACAGTGTGCACCTAAAGCTACCTGAAGACAATTGCTGGTGTTCTCATAATAATAATACTACAGGCAGGCAGTTGATTCTGCTAGCTGCAGTATTAGCATATATATATATACATCCCAGCTTTGTGCAGCTACATCTCACTGCAGGCCATTAGTATGTCTGAAAGGCCAACAAGGAGAGGCAGACAGTCACAAGCAAATAAAAGAGGACAATCAGGCTCTGTGTCTAGAGGCAACAGTGCTGGTTGTGGAGAAGGTGCATCTTCATCAGCACGTGGCCGTGGGACACTCTTGTCCTTTTTTTTGGCAGCTGGCCGTGTTGAGCCGAAACATGCGGAAGACTTGGTAGAGTGGATGACCAAGCCGTCCTCATCCTCCTCATCCTCTCTCACCCAGGCTCAGGGTACTTTGTCTGGCAAAGCAGCGGCCTCTTCCCTCAGCTCAATGGCATCAGTCACTCCTTCCCTAGCCCCACCATGTCCTCCTGAAGTCCCCCTAACTGTTTGACTTAGAAAAATTGAATCGCGCTGAGGAGGGAGCTGATGACCATACTAATGACCATCAATCCTCCTTCAAATGAATGAATAAAAATTATGTGTGTAAAACATATGAATGAGCTACCAATGTAAATGGATAAATGACAAATAAATAGTCCATCAAAAATACATTGTTCATGTGCAACAGTGATAAAAGTTATATAAAAGTCCATGTGTAGACAATAAATCACCCAGATGATAACTAAAAATCAATTGAAGTCCTGCTGGATAAGGACAAGGTGCTTGGTCCACCACCATATATAGAGAGACTGGCCGCTTACCAGAAACTCGTGACCCCCCACTACAGAGGGTCAGAGTAAGCTGTATGGACTGTTACTCCGGGCCACCACCGAAAAGACCAAAATGGCACTGGGAAGGAACATCAGGGGCCTTTGGTGTGATTATGGAATGGTTCACACTTGCGGGATTTATGACGTCAAACTCTCAGCAGAGTGGATTAATATAAAATGGAAAAGGCTCCAATAGTGTAAAATCGTTTGGCTTTATTATAAAATCAAAGAAAGAAAACACTCACATATAAGTATTCAATGTTGAGCGCCTAGAAAAGACGTCTGGAGCGCCGGCCGGAAGCTCACACACAGCCCGTCCTACTGGTGTCACAGCAGCGGTGGGAGGTGACGCGAACACATCGCTCAGCCCTACATGGCGTTTCGTAATAAGGTTACGTCGTCCAGGGGCACGGGCGGCGCGTCGCATCACCTCCCTATATAGTACAGCAAATGACCTAACCAAGCCTCACTCTGAGTTCCGCTACATCAGCGGACTTCCGCAATGGGTCTGAATCGCAAACATTGAGTGATCCGAGTGCGCAGGTGCACCCATATTCAATGAGGATTCAGTATAGCCCATAAGATTAACATGATTTTACTCGCAGAAGGAGGAATATGGGGTCAGAAATTAAGAAGACATGAGGCACATAAAAAGTTCAATCGTTCAGGATCCTAATAAAAGTGCCATACATGCGTCAATAGCAGATATGGTACAATTAGCCAACTAATAAAAATCAGTGGCTTAGAAATAAATAAATAAAAGGTTAGATAATTATTTGTTGAAAAAGTGTGCATCCAAATTCACGAACCCACTAACAAAGCGGGGTCAGAAGAGGGATGTATTTGGATCCGGACATAAACAGACCGCAGCGGAGTCGGAGATATTAAAATCATGACACTCAACACGGTCCGTGACACGGACCGAAAGTGATCAAATATAGGTCCAAGGGGACACACTCAAAAAAACAATGGTCACCTAGTGGCCATATTGGTAATTGCAAACAAAAATAAAAATATAAATAAAATAAACCCGGAACAAACCAGATCTTAATAATTGAATGCAATAATAACCAAATAGTAAGAAAAAAATAATAAAAATATAAAAGCAAGTAGGCATCAAAAGAAAAAAGAAAAACATATGGGTCCTAAGACAAAAAACTATAATGCCCTTATGTGATACGGGCATATTTAAGTCTCAAGACCATATAAAAAATTATAGAATCCTAATAAGGGTATCTGTACAATATCCCTGAAAGGTATTTTTTGAAAAAAGAAGAATAAAAAAATGAACATTAAATAAAATTTTAAATAATTTCAAAATTTTTTTCGGACTGAAAAGCCCAAAATCTGCTTGTTGTAAACAAATGGGGGCCAGGCACAGCAAAAAATGGTGGTGGGAATTCCAGAATGTCCCCACACTTCTATTAAATTATAACTACCACAATAGTCCGGATGGATAAGAACTCAGAATAGAGGCTTTCACAATAAAATTACTTAATTAGCAAAATCATATTCAAAATGCAATGACAAATCTTGTACAGAACGTAACTAGGCCCTAGATTGATCTGACCATTCACTGTCTATATGAATTATAAAGGGTAGACCAAGCCCTAGACTAATCTGACCATTCACTATCTATATGAATTATAAAAGGTAGGGGGCAACCTAAACCAAACTGTTTGACCACAGTGTTGGGTACATGCTCCAGGAGGATGCCCAGCGTTTTGAAGGCTCCGATGATGGTACCCAGCTAGAGGAAGGCAGAAACAGAGCCCAGAGAGAGGGGGTGCCTAAGAAGGACAGCAATCTGGCAGTCATGTTCCCCCAGATGCAGCATACTGCCAGCTTTGCTCCAGTGATGAGGTGGGAGGGGATGATGAGGTCACTGACTCAACGTGGGTGCCTGACAGGAGAGGGGAGGAGGAGGAGGCACATCACCAATGAGGCAGAATGCCCTCCAGGGGCCAGCTTAAGGGCAGCACACCGACTGCATAACACCACAGAGCTCCGCATGTGCAGGGCGCTGCTGTCTCTGCGCGTTATTCCAAAAGTTCTTTGGTGTGGGTCTTTTTTGAGACGAGTGCATCAGATCCCACCGCTGCTATTTGCAACATATGTCTCAAGCGTATCTCTCGTGGCCAAAACATCTCCCGCTTGGGCACCACATGCTTGACCAGACATATGTTGACCTGCCGTGCAGTTCATTGGCAAGCATACCTAAAAGACCCACACCAAAGAACAAAGAGGACCTCTCCTTGCTCCTCATCAGCTGGGATCTCCAACCCCACTATACTTTCAGTCCTCTCTGAGACCTGCACTGAGAGGAATGAAGGTGTAGAATTAGGTGTGTCACAACCAAGTACTTGGGGGCAATCTGCTATTGGTACACCAACGTCAGATTGTAGCAGGCAAATTTCCCTGCCCCAGCTGCTGCACTGTCGAAAGAAGTTCACTCCCAGCCATCCACATGCCCAACGGTTGAATGCTAGCTTGGCTAAATTGCTAGCACTTCAACTGCTGCCTTTTCAGTTGGTAGACTCTGCCCCCTTCCATGAGTTTGTGGAATGTGCGGTTCCTCAGTGGCAGGTTCCCAAACGCCACTTTTTCTCACGGAAGGTGATTCCGGCTCTCTACTGGCATGTGGAAAGCATTATCTTGGCCTCGCTGGACAGGGCGGTCAGCAGTAAGGTGCATATTACCGCTGACTCATGGTCCAGCAGGCATGGACAGGGACGTTACCTATCTTTCACCGTGCACTGGGTGACTCTTCTGGCAGCTGGGAAGGATGCAGGACAGGGTGCAGTAGTGTTGGAGGTTGTTCTGCCACCACGCCTCCAAAATACTACTAGTGGTGATTCTGCCACAACTCTCTCCTCCACCCCCTCCTTTTCTTCTTCCTCCATGGCCTCTTCCTGTGCTGATTTGACTTCGGAAGCAGTGGTGCTCCGTAGGCGTTCAAGGGGCTACGCAAGCACGCAGGCCAAAAGATGCCATGCGGTGCTTGAGCTGGTGTGCTTGGGGGACAGGAGCCACACTGGGGCAGAGATTCTGTCAGCTCTGCAGGGGCAGGTTCAGAGGTGGTTGACGCCATGCCAGCTTAAGGCAGGTATGGTGGTTTGCGGCAATGGCACCAACCTCCTCTCCGCCCTCCGACAGGGACAACTGACCCATGTGCCCTGTTTGGCTCACGTCCTTAACTTGGTGGTGCAGTGGTTCTTGGGCAGGTACCCCGACTTACAGGATGTCCTGAGGCAGGCCAGGAAAGTCTGTGCATTTTCGCAGGTCATATAATGCCAGTGCTTGGCTGGCTGACCTCCAAAAGGAATTTAACCTGCCCAAGAACCGCCTAATCTGTGACATGCCCACCAGGTGGAACTCAACGTTGGCCATGCTGCAGCGGCTACACACGCAGCAGAGGGCCATCAATGAGTACCTGTGCGACTATGGCACCAGGACAGGGTCAGGGGAGCTTGGTTTTTTTTCCCCATGCCAGTGGGCCATGATCAGGGATGCATGCACTGTCCTGTCACCATTTGAGGAGGCCACGAGGATGGTGAGCAGTGACAGTGCATGCATCAGTGACACTGTCCCCCTTGTCCACCTGTTGGAGCACACGCTGCGTGGAATAATGGACAGGGCACTTGAAGCAGAACAGAGGCAGGAAGAGGAGGACTTCCTTAGCTCTCAAGGCCCCCTTTATCCAGACAGTTTTCCTGCATGCCCGCCGATCACACAGGAAGAGGAGGAGGAAGATTGTGTCAGCATGGAGGTGGAGCCTGGCACTCAGCATCAGCATCAGCAGCAGTCTTTAAGGGATCATTTACAGTCCCAAGAAACCCATGGACTTGTACGTGGCTGGGAGGAGGTGGCTGCGGATCATGTCGTCTTTAGGGACCCAGAGGACTCCGGACCGAATGCCTCAGTAAACCTACGCTGCATGGCCTCCCTGATCCTGCAAAGCCTGTGGAAGGATCCTCGAATTCGTGGTATCAAGGAGAGGGATCAATACTGGCTGGCAACCCTCCTTGATCCAGGTTACAAGGGTAAGGTTGCGGAGGGAGCAGAGGATGAAACATCTTCGGGAGGCCTTGCAGAAAGGTCTGTGCAACGCATTCCCAGAGACTGGGAAGTTACAAACTCCTGTTCCTGGACAACGTGTTGCTGAGGCTTCGGTCAGTCAAAGAAGGAGCGGTGGAGAAGGTGGCCGTCTGACCGATGTGTTCAGACAATTTTTTAGTTCGTAGCCCCAAGGTATGATCGGTTCCAGCAACCATCACCAGCGTCTGTTTTACATGGTGCAGGAATACCTAGGGGCAAGATTTGACTTGGACACCTTTCCCACCAAATATCCTCTGGGTTACTGGGTCTTGAGGATGGATCACTGGCCAGAGCTTGCTCAGTATGCAATTCAACTACTGGCCTGTCCTGCATCCAGCGTTCTTTCGGAACGCACATTCAGTGCTGCTGGAGGTTTTGTAACCGATCACAGGGTGCGCCTGTCCACTGACTCGGTCAATCGACTGACCTTCATAAAAATGAATCAGTCTTGGATCACCAGCAGCTACCAAGCACCTGATGCTGATGTAACCGAATAATTTTTTTTGAAATGTCAGATCTCTTCAAGACTGCCTATGCTGATGCTGAGTGACTATCCTGTTATGCTGAGTGACTATCCTCTTCCTCCTCAATGATCATGCTGATAGCTTGTAAGAATATTTTTGGTTCTGGGTGCCGCCGCCAGTGGCTAAGGCCCAATTTTTCAGCCCCTGTTTAACAGGGGCGTGTAATTACAATTTTTGATGCAATATTTTGCAAGGAGGGTTCATTGCTGCACTCAACTAGAGTATTTGTGAGGGGTTGCAGTGTTGTGGCACCAGCACCAGTGCCTAAGGCTCAATTTTTCAGCCCTGCCCTGTTTAGAAGGGGCGAGTAATTACAATTTTTGATGCAATACTTAGGGCTCGTTCCTGCGCTCCAACTAGAGTATCTGTGAGGGGTTGCAGTGTTGTGGCACCAGCACCAGTGCCTAAGGCCCAATTTTTCAACCCCTGTTTAACAGGGGCGTCTAACTACAATTTTTGATGCAATATTTTGCAGGAGGGCTCATTCCTGCGCTCCAACTGGAGTATCTGTGAGGGGCTGCAGTGTTGTGGCACCAGTGCCTAAGGCCCAATTTTTCTGCCCCTGTTCAACAGGGACATGTAATTACAATTCTTGATCTAATATTTCACAGCAGGGCCCGTTTCTGCACCCACCAAGAGTAACTGTGAGGACTTACAGTGTTGTGGCACCAGCACCACCATCACCAAAGGCCCAATTTTTCTGCCCCTGTTCAACAGGCGCATGTAATTACAATTCTTGATCTAATATTTCACAGCAGAGCCCATTCCTGTGCTCACCAAGAGTAACTATGAGGGCTTATGCCCTGTACACACGGTCGGACTTTGTTTGGACATTCCGACAACAAAATCCTAGGATTTTTTCCGACGGATGTTGGCTCAAACTTGTTTTGTCTACACACGGTCGCACAAAGTTGTCGGAAAATCCGATCGTTCTAAACGCGGTGACGTAAAACACGTACGTCGGGACTATAAACGGGGCAGTGGCCAATAGCTTTCATCTCTTTATTTATTCTGAGCATGCGTGGCACTTTGTCCGTCGGATTTGTGTACACACGATCGGAATTTCCGACAACGGATTTTGTTGTCGGAAAATTTTATCTCCTGTTCTCCAACTTTGTGTGTCGGAAAATCCGATGGAAAATGTCCAATGGAGCCCACACACGGTCGGAATTTCCGACAACACGCTCCGATCGGACATTTTCCATCGGAAAATCCGACCGTCTGTACGGGGCATTACAGTGTTGTGGCAACACCAACACCTAAGGCCCCAATTTCTGCTGAGTATATAGGGCAGGCCCCTACTTTCAAACATCCAACTTACAAACGACTCCTACTTGCAAACGGAAGGAGACAACAGGAAGTGAAATCTACCCCTAGGAAGGGAAATTCTCTCCTGTAAGAGTTAATATGGGAAAAACGTGTCTCCTTTCCACCGATGCTTTATCACCAATCCTTGTTTCACTAAAAACCCCAAATTGTCAAAAAACATTTGTCATTGGGACAGGAAGTGAGGTAAAATCTTCTGAAGAGGTGCACAGACAGCAAAACAAATGTCACAGGGGTGATAACCCTTCCCTATGTTTTCCAAAAAGCTTAAAAATCGATTTTTTGACTGGAGCTTTAAAAATGTACCAGTTCAAAATTACAAACGGATTCTACTTAACAACAAACCTACAGTCCCTGTCTTGTTTGCACCGCCTGTATACTGCTGTTCAGAGTATATAGGGCCTGGTGGCCCCACACCTTTCCTTTTTTTAATTTGGGTTCCCCTTAATATCTATACAAGACCCAAAGGGCCTGGTAATGGACTGGGGGGGGGGGGGTACCCATACCGTTTGTCTCACTGATTTTCATCCATATTACTGGGACCGGACATTACATTAAAGCCGTAAGCAGTTTTAAATGACTTTTATTACTTTAAAAATAACATTTTGTGCAGGGACTGTTCTAAGCACGGGAAACACGCGCCACTTTACAGGCATATAGACACCCCCCAGATACGATATTTAAAGAAATATTTCAATTTTTTTTTCACTTTAACCACTTACCGACCGGCTCCTGTACATATACGTCGGCACTTTGAAGGTGGATATCTTGGTAACAGCAGCAGCTGCTGCCACAACCGAGGTATCCACCTTTACAGGAGCATCGTGTTTCCGATAATGGTGGTCTCTGAGGTGGGTTCGCCGCAAGATCACCATTATCAGCGGCGGGAGAGGTGTCACCCCCCTCCCGCCGCTCTCCCGCGCCCTCCGCCGCTTGCCGGAGCCGTCGGTAGCGGAGGAGGCGATCGGGACCTGTCAGTTCCTGGGTATGGAGACAAGTGAGGCTAAGATGGCCCCCACCCATCTCCATGCCATAGGAGGGCGGAAGCGATGTCATAACGTCAGCTCCGCCCATTTGCCTTAAAGGCATATTTTTTTGTTGTCATTTTTTTTTTTTTGTATTGCATTTAGGTCCAAATATGAGATCTGAGGACTTAGAGACTAAAAGTGATCCAAATTTTTGTTTTAAAAAAAACTGTGAAAAAATAAATAAAATAAAGTAAAATAAATAAGAAAAAAAAATTTTTTTTTAAAGCGCCCTGTCCTGATGAGCTCGCGCGCAGAAGCGAACGCATACGCGAGTATCACCCGCATATGAAAACGGGTGGTCAACCCACACATGTGAGGTATCACCGCGACCGGTAGAGCGAGAGCAATAATTCTAGCCCTAGACTCCCTCTGTAACGCAAAACATGCAACCTGTAGAATTTTCTAAACGTCGCCTATGGAGATTTTTAAGGGTAAAAGTTTGATGCCATTCCACGAGCGGGCGCAATTTTGAAGCGTGACATGTTGGGTATCAATTTACTTGGCATAACATTATATTTCACAATATAAAAAAAATGGGCTAACTTTACTGTTGTCTTTTTTTTTTATTCAAAAAAGTGATTTTTTTCCAAAAAGAGTGCACTTACAAGCTGCGCAAATACGGTGTGAAAAAAAGTATTGTATTGACTGCCATTTTCTTTTCTAGGGTGTTAGAAAAAAAATATATAATGTTTGGGGGTTCTAAGTAATTTTCTAGCAAAAAAACAGTTTTAAACATGTAAACACCTAAAGTCCAAAACGAGGCTAGTACTTAAAGTGGAGTTCCACCCACTTTTACAACTCTTCAGCATCCCTCACTAAACTGTGCACTGTAAACAAATTGGATATATTTTTATTTTTTTTCTCAGCACCTACTGTATACCTGCTGTATTCATTTTTCACTTCCTCCTCCCTGGCCGCGGCCCATCGCATCATTTCCTGTTTGCAATGCCTTCTGGGAAGGGGCGGCAACTTCCTCTGAAACTGCCGTTGCTATGGAAACCCTGACCTTAAACCTATTACACTGCTTGTGCTGAACTGAGCATGTGCGAGATCTGCAAGGATGAGATCCAGGAAGAAATACAGTCTGGCTTCAGATGCCCACACTTAAGATGGCCACGGCCTGCTGTAAGTTTATAAAATAACAAACTACTGCTATAAACTAACAAAACAGACCTTAGTTTACAGACTAACTTTACTAGAATACATTAAGCTTGTGTATTATAGGGCTATTTTTATTTAAAAACTATAATTTCGACCGGAACACCACTTTAAGTGGCTAAGCATCATTAAAATCACTGCTCCCGAAAAAACAGACATTTTAAAAACTTTGTTTTGCATTGATACATGTCCCCTGGGGCAGGACCCGGTCCCCAAACCCTTTTTTAGAACAATACCGTGCAAATTAGCCTTTAAAATTAGCACTTTTGATTTTGAACATTCGAGTCCCATAGACTTCCATGGGGTTCTAATGTTCGTGCGAATTTTTGGTCCGTTCACAGGTTCAAACCGGGGGGGTGTTCAGCTCATCCCTATTAGGGAGTCTTCTTATAAATGTAAATGAGTCCGGAATGCTTACCAGCTGTGAGGATTACAATGGATTAGTTATCCTTTTTTATGGCAGTGTATAAAGGAAGGAGGTGATGGGCTCTATCACATGATCCCTGATGATGGCAGATGCTGCTGACGAAATTTGCGCAGGATCCCGTGATACGTGCCACGTCAATTCCACCACTGTTTGGAACGCAGATGGTGTCCCTGCTTTGTTTATGAGCATGATCTTATCAACTGTCTTGTAAGTGTAATTCTGTCGTTTAATAATAAATCTTTTAACAAAACTGCACCATGAGGAGTTTTATTCTTTCTTCCTGATATATACATACCACTCATCTGGCAGTCGTGTTATTCCTGAGCTGCTGTTATCTGGAGAGAATCTGTTTGCTGTTGTTGACTACCTGTAATGGGTGTCAATCCCATCTGGTGAGTAGGATACTTACCTAAAAGTCGGATGAAGGATTTTGCACATTTGAAGATATCACAATCAAATTTGTTTGATGATCAGCAGACTGCACTAGCACTTTGTGGGAACCATTTGGTGGTTATTGGACTTTTAATACTGTAATAATATTGTATAACTTCACATTCATCATATTTTTGTGTTAGCGCGGTATGGAATCACTATTGTTTTCTTTACACATTTGAGGCTTTGAGCTTTACTACCTGCTGATTATAATATATATATATTTATTATAATTATTTCATGTTATATCATTTGTGCACTATATATATATATATATATATATATATATATATATATATATATTTCCAGGGTGCACAGGCGGGAGGGGTTTGTAGATTCCTTCACATTTTTTTCAGAACTCTGTGTATGATTGGACACAGCCTGTCTGTTATCAAGCTCATGCTGTGTCAGATCACAGCACGGTTTGGCAGGCGGCGTGCTCATATAGGTACATTGTCCGCCCTGCCTGTGCCACCTGTCCGCAGTGAATCTACTGTGGGCAAGGTATCAGTATACTTTACAACATGGTTGTACAACCTCTGTACAATCTCCTTTAGAATTAACAAAAATCTGAGGGTTTACCTATACAGTAAAACCTTGATTTGAGAGCAACTTGGTTTGAGAGCGTTTTTGCAAGACAAGCAAAACTTTTAAATAAATTTTAATTTGATATACAAGCGATGTCTTGATATACAAGTAGCGTCATGTCACAAGTGAGTATGAAAGAGAATAGAGGCTCCTCTAAGTTTAGCAATATGGTTAAATTTAATGAAGGTTCAACATTTAGCCACATATTGCTACACTTAGAGGCGCCTCTCTTCTCTGTTATACTCTGTATTTTCTTGTTGGATTTTGCTTCTAATTCCCTTGTGGAGGCTTCCATTTGTGGATGGACATTTTATGGTTACACAACCTGGTCACATTGCTATAATCTTTTTATATGGACTACAAACTGAAGGATTTATGAATAATGGTTGTGGAACGAATCATTTGAGTTTCCATTATTTGTTATGGGGAAATTCGCTTTGATATACAAGTGCTTTGGATTACAAGCATGTTTCTGGAACAAATTATGCGTGCAATCCAAGGTTTTACTGTATAATCTATTCAATTTATTTCCAACCAGACAGGCCTTTGTACCCCGTAGTTAAAGGAAATTGTATAATCAGATTGTGTAACGTGTAATCAGCTTTACTATCTCAGAAAATCACACATGTATGTGAACCAGCTGTTGGAATATGTTGTGATCCTTTCTGCACTTTTTAAAGTATTTTTAGGATAATAAAAACATCTTAATCAGTGACGGATACAAGCCCTTTCTTCTTTGTATATTTGGATCTAGTACTGTATATCTGTCTGAGAACTGCGGGGAGTTTGTGAGTCTCAGATTGCCTGACTGAGGAAATGTCAAGATGGACTTGTTTTATTGTTGGGTTTTGCATAAGGTAAAAAAGTTAAGTGTATGGGCATACCTTCCAGTGGTCGATGTTATTTCTGCATAAATGCCACTCTCCCAACGTTTTGTACATAACAGTTTGATTGCATTTAGCGCCGTGTCATCTCCTTTTCCTTGAGATGGCTCCACCTTAAACAAATACAAAAGTTTCATGAAAATATCTTTTTGTTTACTTCTTGGATAATTATTTTTAAAAATATAGCCTTTGCAATGAGAGCATGTTTAGTGCGTGTTTAGAGCGTGAATTTATTTAGAAAGATTATTGCAACCTTCCCCCTATGTGCCTACTTTTCCATGTTTTTGTTATTGGATTAGACATTAATGTGTGAAGATAATAAGGTCTGAGCAGCAGCGGCCCATCCATAAGGGGCGCAGGGGCGCCACCCCCCTAATCTCTATGCGCCTGGCCCCTAATCTCCATGCTGGATGCCTGAACGTATAGAGTTCTACGGGGTTTTTTTTGTGAAGCACATGATTAGAGCTGGAGGCTCTAATTGGCGTCAAAAAGGTTGGGCTCGGGGTGCAGAGCACTGCGCCCTGAGCCCACCCACTTATGACGATAGCGAATCAACATTCGCTATTGTCTTCCTGCTTCTCCTCCCGTCCAATCCCGGAAGCGAGTCCTGAGACAGGATTGTCCGGTAGGAGAAGCCAGGGAAGCCGCCGAAGTCGCCCGGGACCTGGGTGGTGTAAGTGTGTGGCTGGCGAGCGGTCTTGTGAGCGGGGCTGGCAGGGGGGGCAGTTGTTTGCCACCCCCCCCCCAAAAAAATTGGAGACCCGCTGGGTCTGAGTACAGTAAACTCAGTCAGAATGGGGTGTCATAAATTTATATTCCACAATCAAATTATAAGATTCAATGGACTTTAGCTTTAAACATAAACAAGTTATAATAAAAAGTTATTTAGAAAAAGCAGCCAAGAGGGCCTCATTGTTCCAAGCAACCTCTGCTGCCAGAGTACGTAATTCAATGGCATAGTCGGCAACAGTTCTCGTACTCTGTTTGATGGACATTAGGCACTTGGCAGCAGAAGGGGAGCATGCGGGAACATCAAATACCCTTTTAAAAGAAGCCACAAACTCAGGGTAACTCAAGACAACAGGTTTTTGCGTTTCCCATAGAGGGTTTGCCCAGGCCAAGGCTCTCTCAGAAAGCAAAGATATCACAAAACCTACTTTGCTTCTGTCCGTGGGAATTGCCTGGGGCAACATATCAAAGTATATCTCAACCTGGTTGAGAAACCCTCTGCATTGGACTGGATCGTTCCCAAATCGCTGGGGAACCAGACATACCTCTTATAGAGGTAATACCAGGGGCGTAACTACCACCCATGGGGCCCGCAGCCGAGTGGGGCCCAGTGAGGATAAGAGCACCGCCGGCACAGTCTCCCAGCCAGGGGAAGAGAGAGGAAAGGAAGAGGCGAGCTGTCTGTATCAGCAGAGAGCTGAATTGCCCAATGTAATAGCTTTCATTAGAACTTCCAGTGTTCCCAGGGCTCACGTCACATAGCTCCATCTTTTGGCCCGGTGCCTTTGATAGACAGAATGCCGATCCAATGCGGGACATGTAATGTCATCAAAGGCATCGGGCCAAGAGGTGGGGCTATGTGACGATGAGCCCCGGGAAGGCAGGAAATTTAAATGAAAGCTATTACAGCGGGCAATCCCGCTCTCTGCTGATCCGGGTGGCTTGCCTCTTCCTCTGCATAGGTGGGGCTGTATGGGGCACAGGCCACGCTGTATTGGGCACAGGTCACGCTGCATTGGGCACAGGTCACGCTGTATGTGGCACAGGTCACGCTGCATTGACACTAGGGCAGCTGAGGGGGGGGGCTGTTTGCAGGGGGGCCCCATACAACATTTTGCTATGGGGCCCTGCTATTTCTAGTAATGGGTAATACTCAAGGCGGGTGCCTGCACGTACCTCTTATAGGGGTAATACTCAAGGCAGGTGCCTGCACAGAGACTGGGGCAGCAGCAGGGACGGCCTGCAACACAGGTTGTACCGAAGCAGCCACAGTGGGAGATACCAGGTGAGCCGCGTGAGACTCAAGAGCATTTGTAACGCCATGGCAAACTGATCCATGAGGTGATCCTACTCATGAAAAAAATATTACCAACAAGTGGATTGACTGCATCTTCTGAATTCATGGCCTTCGCCTACTGTCAGAAACCATGAATCAGACTGAGACAGAAGTACAGTTAAATCTCACTTGTTTAATAATAATAAAAAGGTAAACACAGTAAACATAGTCAAAACATAGCCAGAGTTTAGGAACTGGAACGGATAGTCAGACAAGCCAAAACATCAGGGAACCAGAGATGAGCGTAGTAGAACAGCAAGCAGGATCTGGAGCCAGAAGGAATGTCAGCCAAGCAAACCTTTAACAGGAACACAGGTGAGTATCTCTAGAGATGTGACCAAGGCGAAGGCAGAGATCATCTGGGCTGGACGTCTTAAGTAAGCAGGACTGACGAGAAGGATATCATCAACAGGTGAGTCACTGTGGAGAGATAGGAGCTTGGAATTAGCCGACAGCTGAGCGGCCAGCTTTCAGAATGCAGGGCTGAGCCCAGCCCTGACATATACCTGCTGAAAGTAACATGGGGTATAATTGCAGCCACAGCATGTGAACATGCCCAGCTGCTGCCTCTACAGCTAAAAGATGGTAGTGGTTAAAGTGGTTGAAAACCCACAAAAAAAAAAACACCTGCATAATGAGCTAGTATGCATAGCATACTAAATGAGCTAGTATGCATAGCATACTAGCTCATTATGTATTACTTACCTTAGATCAAAGCCCTCGCAGTGATCCCAGTACACAGCTCTGGCCGGCAACATCGCTCTCAGGGTTACTTCCGGTTAACGCGGGCTCCGGCGCTGTGATTGACATCACTCCCACGCATGCGCGCAGTAACGGCACACTAGCTAAAGCAACTGCACGAAAGAACCATTGCTTCAGTGTGCATGGAGAAATCGGTATATATTGCGCTGACAAGATAATCAAATAGCAGCCAGCACAACACCAAACAAAGTGTAAACCAAAAAATTTATATAGAAATTATACACAGTATGATTCCAGGAAAAACAAAAACAAAAAAAAAACAAACATCTCTTTTAAAGTTGGACTTTCAGATTTTGGGGCAGGGTTCTCTTTCAGTCAAATGCAAAATTTTGGGATCGCTTACCTTCAAATCAAAGCCTGTTGCTACTGTTCCAGGTGGGCACATATCCATCCATCCCCAGTCACCCCAATTACCACCGTTGTTTACATTAATGTCTTTGCCATGGGTCAGCGTGGTGTGGAGGAGGATCAAGGTGACAGTCCAGCTCAGCAGCATCTTCCTTACCATGGTTCCTCAGAGTAGAAATTCTGGGTCTATTCTACTGAATTCCCATATTTATAGCACCGATACAATGTCAGCCAAAGGACATTGGGTGGGTACTTACTGGAATTGTTAAAGGTTTACTAAAATGTTCGATTGCCAAGAGCAAATACAAACACAGGTATTACCGTAAATGTAAAAAAAAGCTGGGGACTGTCAGTTAAATATTTACTGTCTGGGATTATATGTACAGACAAGATAAAAAAAAATATATGGACTTTTCCCCAAGTCGTATCCATTTAAGGTTTAATTAGGTATAATTAAAGGTAAAACGTTTTATTTATTTATTTTAATTTTGGATAGAGTGGAGAGGGATTGAGCTAGTGAATAAGATGGTGCTGGAACCTTCGGTAGATGTTGCTTGGTAAATGCAATTGATCTTATCAAAACTAAACTGATAATATCCCAGTCGGGCAATTTGGACGATATGTGGGTTGCTTCCAGGGGAGGGCTGGCAGCCTTAGGCCTGGGGGGCAAGTTCAGTCAAGTTGCCCATTTAATCACCAAATTAGCTCCACATCACCCGCACAGAGAGAGAAATCATTCCACACTTCCGGCACAGAGAGAGAAATCGATTCACATCGCCGGGACAGAGAGAAATCGTCCACATTGCCGGAACAGAGAGAGAAATCACTCCACATTGCCGGCACAGAGAGAGAAATCGCTCCACATTGCCGGCACAGAGAGAGAAATCGCTCCACATTGCCAGCACAGAGAGAGAAATCGCTCCACATTGCCGGAACAGAGAGAGAAATCGCTCCACATTGAAGGTTAACTAAAATGTTTGATTGCCAAGAGCAAATACAAACACAGGTATTATCGTAAATGTAAAAAAAAGCTGGGGACTGTCAGCTGAAGATTTACTGTCTGAGATTATATGTACAGGCAAAATAAAAAAAAATATATATCAACCTTTCCCCAAGTCGTATCCGTTTAAGGAATAATTAAAGGTAAAACGTTTTATTTATTTATTTTAATTTTGGATAGAGTGGAGAGGGATTGAGCTAGTAGGTTAAATCCCCCTCAGCTTTGAACGCTGGGCAATGCCAGGGAGTCGCGACTGTGACGTCACTGGTTGCTAGACGCCAAGCGTCTCTAGCAACTAATGACCCATCTACGGTTGGGGTGGAGCCAGTGCTATAGCGGCTTTGTCTGCCTCTGTTGCCTGCATTCTGGCACTGCTCTGTGTCATTGCGGGACATGGCAGTGGCGGCTTTTTTTCCTTCATCCAAGAGGGGGAATGTGGCTTCTCTGGACCCCCCACACAAAGTGCCGCCCTAGGCCTGGACCTTATTGGCCTAAGCCAGGATACAGCCCTGGGTAAACTTTTCCAGCTGCCTTGGCCCCTCCTATGTGTAAGTCACTCTGTGTCTATTAGGGGCGCAGGGCGAGCAAAAGGCCCAGTCTGATCTGCACTAACCAGACTCATAGTACAACCACATCGAAATCTGCATTTCCTTTTACTCCTGTCTTATATGTGTGGTTTGTGTTGAAAGTTGGAGAGGCTCCTTCACTTGGGACAGTAAGATCCCTTTCACACTGGAGCGTTTTGCAGGCGCTATAGTGTTAAAAATTGCGCATGCAAAACGCCCTAAAACAGCTGCTCCATGCATTCCATGCTTTCACACTGGAGCGTTGCGCTGGCAGGACGCTAAAAAAAAGTCCTGCTAGCAGCTTCTTTGGAGCGGTGAACTTGCCGCTTCTCCCCATTGAAATCAATGGGGCAGCACTGTGATACCGCCGGCAAAACGCTGCTCCAGCGGCGTTTTGCAGGTGGGTTTAAGCGTTTTAGCGGTGCTATTCGTCCGCTAGTGGGGGGGGGGGCGGTTTTATTGCGCGCTAGCGGCCGAATAGCACAGCTAAAACAAAGATAAAAATAGCGCTGCTTTATCGCTGACACCTGGGCATCGGCAGTGTAAAAGGGGGCTAATAGTTATCAACAATATCCAAAGATAAATTGATTCTACCTATCATGCTGCTGGAATATTGTAGGAGTGTCTCATAGACTGTTGCAGATAGTGTGAGGTGGGGTTTGTTATGTGTTTGTTTATCCCATTGTTCAATTGTTTGTCTGCCTTGGGAGCAACCTTTTATGTGATGTATATAGGGTTGCCACCTCATCCCTTTAAACCTGAACACATATTAATTACACAGGTTCTGTGGCTGATTAAGGTGGTAATTAAACTCACTTGGTGCCTTATCTGCATTCAATTAGCCTCAGAACCCGTGTAATTCATATGTGTTCGGGTTTAAAGGGATGAGGTGGCAACTCTAGATGTATATGTTTGTGAATTGGCTTATGGGTTAATGAAATCACGGTCAGCTATTGGCATCCCTTCCTAAAGGCTGTCTGGGTGCCCTGTTACTGATTTAATTATTTGTTAAGTTGAGTATACTTGTTTATCCTATTGCTCAATATAGTTTACCCCACCCTGTCTCATTCGTCAAATAAGTGGCATTGTCCCAGAGTTTATATCTTCTCTCTCTTTTTTTTTTTTTTAACCAGTGCTAATGAAAACTTTGCTGGGGCATACGTCTGAGACTTTACAAAAAATATATACTCATACATTTTACCTTCACAGGCTTTGCATTTTGTTTCCGCCCATTGCATAGCAGTCCGGATCTCTCAGGCTCCCCCACCATTGAGTAATATCTTAATAATCCTAATTGATGAGGCATATATCAATTTAGATGGATAAAGAACATTTTGTATTAATGCTTATATATTATAATAATGGAATTTTTCAATGTTCATTATATTTCCTAAAGTAGGCAGTTACAGACAACTGCAAAACATAATAAGACTATAAATTTCCTTACCTCTATTAAACTATTTATTTTTTGGCTTCATCAAGATATGTGCATTTGTTTATTACTAAGATCTTACAAAACTGTGTGTATAGGTTTTGATGCTCAACGTTGGCTGATATTGGTCTGCTACATTTTTAGGTATGGAGAAGAAGTGGGAAGAGGTCTCTTGGTATCTTCCTCTCTGGTGGGAGCATACCCATCAGGGTTTTCTAAAAATCAACAAGGGAACCTTCGTAAGTACGCCTCCAAATTCACACTAAATGGTGAGTATCAGAAATGCAATCTGTTGGACTGGTTTGGTAAGATCGCTCTTTAATGAATACAGCTTTTAATGTCCACTTTCATTATAGATGGAAACCTCTTCTATGGCAACCGAAGAGCCATCCAAACCAAAGAGGAGGCAAAGAAAATATTCTTTGAATTTCATCATACTCCAATTGGGGCGAAACATACACTAAAGCAGCCAAGGCAGCAAAGTGTAGCAAGAGAGGTGGTACTTTAAATGAAGCTCGTGGTGACAAAAAGAACAAAGTGGTAGACGGTAAAAATTGTTTAATATTGCATAGAAACATATTTAACCAACTTAAAATTGCACATACATGAGGATGCACCCATAACTAGGCGCCAGACTCTATAGTAGCAACAACTGGTAATAACATGTTTACAATCATGTACAATAATAGTAAAATTTAGGGAGTCTGCCAGTGTTCATGCAATGTAAAAACATTCAAGAGGTAACAACTGCACAGTCAATAGTTCATAGATCCTTCATAGGTAGAATTGTAAAAACTTTCATAACATAATGGGTGTATAAATGGTTTACAACATCAATTAGCTCGACGCGTTTTGCGGCTTAAAACCGCTCTTCAGGAGCAGATATGCGAATTGTCTGTAATAAAAAATGTGTAGATACTCAATAACGAAGTTGGGGGAGTATGGGTAAACTTCTACCCAAGAACCTGCGTAGGGCATGTAAACTTACTAGGTATGTACACCAAGACACATGACGTCCAGGTGAGCAGGCCAGCCCACGGTCAGTAACGGGAGCCGAGAGGGTGCTTCCAATGGCGGCAACCAACACAGACAGCAAACACGGCAGACCAGCACTCCCAGGCTCACCTGGTGTGAAAAAAATGGTAGAAAAACCTCAAAGTGTGGGACAATGTGAAAAAAACAAACAAATGTGGATGCAATGGTAAGAAAATAGGAATAGGAGGGGGGGAGGGGGAAAAAGGGGGAGCAAACTAGAGGGGAAAGTGGTGGAGGGGGGAAAAAGATGATTGATGGTCAATCAGAGGTGAAGGTGAGAGACCATGGTAGAGGGTCAACACCAAAACGCCCAGTGTGGGGGAGAGAAAGAAGTGGGAGAGGCTGGGAAGTGTACCTGATGGAAAGGAAGGAATGAGCAGTCCAACCAAAACTGTGGAGCCTGACTGTCAGGGAGCTCAGGGAGCAGGGGAACACGCCGGGGCCGCCGCCCGCATATATGCGCCACCATGGACCCGCTCACAACACCACAGCACACGAGTGTAAGGGGAGGGGCGTCCGGACGTCGACGCACAGGCAAAGAGTTGCCCGGCGACCGACGCCGAACTGATCCCTCCCACCGCTTGCGCAGATGGAAAGCAACCGCCGTAAGGGCCACGTCACAGACGCTGCACATCCGGCGTGCGTGAGTGACATCGATGCGCAGTGGTGGCGTGGCCACCCCCCGAGCATCAGACGATGGGCGGGGGGAGGAGGGCCCCAGTACGCATCACGGCTCCCGCACTAAGACATCGCAGGCAGCCGTACGGCCAGGACCATCCAGTGGCCGGTGCAAAATACAGCAAGGCATGATGGGATATCAGACACATCATAGCATACTCCAAGCTATACAACAAAGGGTCAAATGGTTAACAAGGTAGTCAAGGAAAGAAAACTACTGAGCCAGTAAGGCTGATTGCAGAGATAAGGTTATACCAATGTATAGGTAGATGTCACCAAGAGCTTCCATCCCTAATGCATATCAAAAAAGGGGGGAATTGGGAAATTGGGACTTTAAATGAGGCTATTATATATAACATAAACTGATAATCTGACATAATTGCGTACACTAACATGGCGGACGACAACACAATTAACCACCCAAAAATGGCCGCCATTCTTGTGGACCCATCGGTATAGAGGGTATCAGACATTGTGAAAAATACCAGTAACTACAAGAACATGGCCGACAATTAATAAATATTTTTCGTATATTGCTCATACAGTAATTGAACAGGATTGTACTTCATTTACACTTCCCCCTTACTAAACAAGATTGACCCATATTATATGTTATAAAAAGCAAGAGCACTGTTAGAGCTCGCACACATCAGCGCGCCTAATTTGGCTTGATCCTCCAAAATATGGCCGCTGTTCCGCACAAATTGCCACCTGCAAGATGGCCGCGACAACACAAACACATTTAACCACAACAAAAATGGTCGCTATGGCATTTCCGGTACCACAACATAAATGACATCCCTCTCGGGCCAATCCGGTTCCCCAGATGAAGTCACGAGCGGTGACGTAACGCGTAGGGCGTGGCAGAGAGCAGACGTAACCGGAAGTCAGTAACGAGGCGCCTCAGACGCCGCTCTTATGAATCCTTTTGCTATTCATGCTGTTTTTAACTTATTTTAATGTAAGAGACCACCTTATCACTTAATAAACTCTATTATATTTAACATTACTACACCATTGGAGGCCTTTTTCTCTCCCTTCCCCGTATATTCCACCGGATCGGTGCAGCCCAGGTGGGCAACCCCTCCTTTATTTTGATAGGTATCTGTATACCGGAAGGATGATCTAGCCATCAGAGAAGTCCCACCTGAACAACTGATAAGCTACACCATACAGCATCTACCAAAGAACCTATTTGATGCCTATATTTGCTTTTCTTAAGGTGAGAGTTTAGAGAGCCCGGCTTCACTGGATCCCTCCATATTAAGAACATTACCATCATTCTCTCTCATATTTGATCCCAGTGGATGTGGCACATTATTATGAACTTTTCCTTTGTTTTGATTTATGAAGAGACAATCTATGCACATCAGCACATTTGGATTATTTTGTTCTCACTGTGTGTACATATTGACTGACTGCACCTATTTTTACAGCTATCATAGCTGCACACACAAGATCACATTAATGTTAGTTTATGTATTTATATGTGATAGATTTTAAGCGCAAAATCCCTTTATTATTATCTTTACTTCAGAATATACACTGTACAGTGGACCACTTCTCTAAGTCAGGAGTGATCCCGATTACAAGTGATTTTAGACTTTTATATAAACTTCTAGCATTACATGCTATGGCGGGCAAAAGCCCAAAGTTACACGTCACAAGTACGCATTTCACAAAGTATTTCAACACAGGTTCTGGCTAACTTTCTGGGTTACTTTGACCCAAAATATTTTAATGTGACAAGTTGTTTTGACAGAAGGGAAGAATAATTATTTGGGAAAGGTCAATTTGACTTTTAGACAGGGACTTTCTATGTCAACATCCCATATCACATCCTTTCCGAGTATTGTGTCATATCATTGGCAGAACATTTGATTTCAACTGGTCAGCCACATGTGTTGCAATACCAAAAGAATTCAGAAACATTTTACAGAAAAACAAGTACCGTATATACTCAAGTATAAGTCATTCCGAGTATAAGTCGAGGCCCTAATTTACCACAAAAAAATGGGAAAAACTTAGTGACCCGAGCATAAGACGAGGGTGAGAATGCACAGCTACTGTAAGTGGAAAAGAGGGTCAACAATGCCCATTTGCAGCCTCACTGTGCCCATTTGCATGCCTCACTGTGCCCATTTGCAGCCATAGGTCCCCCGAACTTCAAACTCGGTAGTTAAGGGTTCCTAGATGCCCCCTAGCTGCAGCCAAAATTTGGGGTCTCTGAACCCAAATGGTCTCGAAATGACATTGCTGCAGATGGACACTTTTGACCGACTTTGGGGCCCCGTATCTCAGGGCCACTTAGATCTAGGAACCCCAAATTTGGTGTGAAAACTCAGTGAAACTGGTACTACAACATATCCAAAGCTGGGGTTCCTAGCCCAAAGTGGCCCTGAGATACGGGGCCCCAAAGTCGGTTCAGAAAATGAAATTTTTTGCTGCAGAAAAGTGCTTGACTCGAGTATAAGTCGAGGGGGGCACTTTCAGCACAAAAAAATGTGCTGAAAACCTCGACTTATACTCGAGTATATACGGTATAAGAATTATCAGAAATACAAAAGAAAGTTGAAGAGGAACTCTGGATACATAGAAAGATATGGTTCATATCTTCATAAGAGCTGTCACTGGAGGGCCCTCACACAGGACACGTCAGGCAGGGCGATGGGGTTGGCACACTCGGGGTGATCAGGTTTCTGTTCTTAGTGGAGATGGGGGTCCCAGTACCCAGTGGAGAATGGGTACCTGCCCCCAGGGGAGATGGAGTGGGTAATGGGATGGTGTGGGGGATATGCCATTTGGTCAATCACCATGACCAAGTCTGTAGGGCCCTCATTAAAAGTCACCTGGGCTCCTTCAAGAAGCATAACAGATAGGCGATCAGCATATTCCCAGGGAGCACAGCTATGGCTTGACATGCTCTATCTATGTAAAGCACACTTGTCAAAAGAACACAGAGTAAACAGAAATAAACTATGTCATTTTAATCTATTCCAAGCTCTTGGGAACAGGAATCTCTGAGGGGCTTTCTTAAACTGCAGTGTAGGTCACTTACACATACATAGCTATTCAGTACCCCACCCCCCTCTCGAAACACACACCTTGGCCCTCCCACTGGCACCGCTGTGTCAATACAAGCTCCCCTGAGAAATACACTGCTAATGCACTGGGCCTCCCTTACATCAGTGTTCACTGCAGAGTTCTCGCTTTCGGCAGTGTTCACAGGAGACACTGTGGGCAGTGAGCCCATAGGCTCCTGCTACTGTCAGTCAAACTCCAGTGAGGAGGGACCGGGGGAGTGACCTACAAGCACTGTGTGCATGTGTCTATGGACTCGCACAGCCCATCTTGGAATCGCACGTGCATGGGTGCTTGCTTAGCACCCAGCATGCTACAGTAACACCCAGAGAAGGAGGCAGCGTCAGTCAGGGACTGCCAGAAGAGTTCGTATTTTGACCAAAAAAAAAACAGCCTTTAGTATCACACTTTAAAGGGGTTGTAAAGCCTCGAGGTTTTTTTACCTTAATGCATTCTATGGGAAACCAGAAAAGGAGGATCGGGGCCACTCTGTGCAAAACCCTTGCACAGATGAGGCAAGTATACCAGTTTCTTATTAATAAAAAAAATTAACAAAAAAATATAAAACTTTAAAACCCCTTTAATTTCAAATTTTAAGTGGTTATAAACCCTCTTCCTATACCCAGTGAAGTGTACAGCTTCAGATGAGACACAGAGATGAAACAAATTCTCCTTCATAAGTTTTACATGTATATCTGCTGTCTTTGCCTTTCAACATTCTTTGGAAAGTGCACATCATGTTTGAAATCTTTATTCCGGTTTCAACAGTGAGTGTGCAGTCTTGGCATACACCTTGTGAGAGCTGATTGGAGGAAAAGCACCCCCCTCCCCTCCACATAGGCAGAGGAACAATAAAAAAAAAAAAATTCAGAGCTGTACTGTGAATAAACAAACTCTCTGCTTATCTGTCTATATGTTCTCTCCCCGACAAAAAAATTCCAGCTGATTTTATCTCCTGAGTCAGAGAGCTTGTCAGAAGTTATCATAACAGAGGAACGGAACTGCATAAAGACACGGCACTCACAGCTTTGGAGAGTGATAAGTAAACATTACAGATATATGTGCCCAGGTCAGATTTCATGAATGGGGTTTACATACACTAAGGATTTTTGGAAGTACACCCTTAAAATAAAAGTGAACCATCCATGTAATTTGGTGTTCAAACATTTGATTTTCCAGAACCTGGTGAAATCACTGTGGTAAAAAGCTTTTGTTGCCTGCTAGCACTGTGATGACATGGACTTCTTGATTACTCCACATCACACATAAACATTCAGTACACATAGAGAGATATAACATCAGCTTTAAATCAGAGTAAGTGTTTCAAATGTACCTGTTGCTGTGTTTGTACTAAAGAGTCTAACTACTCGATAATAACTGCTTAGAAGTCTTTCACTGGATCTTTCTGCATGAAAGAAAAAAAAAAAAATTTATTAAAGGTTGAATGAAAACTGACAAGTATGCAATTTATTTAGGCTGACGCAGTTGTGTGAAAGAATCCTCTCTCCTATCTTCCATGTTAAAAAACGTCTTTCACAGCTGCACAGATCAGAACGTTAATTGAAGCATCCCCCCCAGCAACCCCTTTAATATTTACCCGAGCCCCCTCTCGATTCATCGCTATCTTCAAGAAACTTGCCTATCTGGGGACTTGAACTCCTGATTGGCTTCCGCCAATTACAGCCACTGAGCCTATCAACAGACAAAGGGGGGGCAGGACCAAGCTGCAACTCAGTGTGTGTGAATGGACACAAACCCACGGCTTGGGAGTACGTCTGCCTGGGTGCCCCCACAGCAAGAAGCTTGCTGTGGGGGGCACACAGCGGGAGAGAAGGGCCAAGAGCACTGGTGTGGGACCCGAGAAGAGGAAGATTTGGGCTGCTCTGTACAAAACCACTACAGAAAAGAGGTACGTAAAGTTTTCCTTTATCTCAGTGTTCCCTGCGGAGTGCTCCCTTACCTCAGTATTCCCTGCGGAGTTGTCCTTTACCTCAGTATTCACAGCGGAGTTCTCCTTTACCTCAGTGTTACCTTCGGGGTTCTCCTTTACATCCGTATTCCCTGCGGAGTTCTCCCTTACGTCAGTGTTCCCTGCGGAGTTCTCCCTTACGTCAGTGTTCCCTGCGGAGTTCTCCCTTTCGTCAGTATTCCCTGTGGAGTTCTCTCTTACGTCAGTGTTCTCTTTCCGCGCGCTCCCGTGGCTTGCCTCTTGTCGAAAAATGCATACGACGAACTGCGCATGCCCAGTCGATACGTCATGCCACAGAGAGCGAGGCAGAATCTTAGATTTAAAGCGGAGGTTCACACAAAAATTGAACCTCCGCTTTTCGGAACCCTCCCCCCTCCGGTGTCACATTTGGCACCTTTCAGGGGGGAGGGGGGTGCAGATACCTGTCTAAGACAGGTATTTGCACCTACTTCCGGCGTAGACTCCCACGGGAGTTTACGCCCCCCTCCCATCCCCCCCGCGCTGTCTGCTGGGACACACACAGGTCCCAGAGACAGCGGGGACAAGTAAGGAAGCGCAGCGCGACTTCCCTTACAGAGAATGGCGGCGGCAGCACCCGAGGACCGAGGGACGATTCGGTCTCGGGTGCCGACATCGCTGGACCCTGGGACAGGTGAGTGTCCTTATTTTAAAAGTCATCACCTGCAGTATTTGTAGCTGCTGACTTTTAATTTTTTTTTTGCGGGAAGTGTAGACCTCGCCGCCTCCTCAGCATGGGTTAGCAAAAATACTAATTTGTTGAGTGTAAAAAACAAAAATATACATAGCGTGATACCGTCAAGGTTAAATATATACCAAAAATAGTGACACTCACTATAAGGACAGCCAGGGTGAACAAAAAGCTTAAATTAAACACCCAGTGAAAAGGATAAAACTAGATGCCCCATCACCAGACAAAAGATCTCCTTACCAGATTTAGATAAAAAAGAGCATTGGAATAGGAAAAAGCAAAAATCCACCCAGTGGAAAAAACGATTCAAGTGGGGCCGTCACCATACAGAGAGCCTCCTTACCAGATGTTAGGTCAAACTAAGCAAGTAACAGCACCAACAGGATGCCAGGTCACGATAGGAGACTTGTGTAAGGTGTAGATCAATCACTCAGCAGATAGGGGAATGATCCCACTGAGCCATATTAACATCAGATGGTACCTTTGTCTCCGGCTTCACTGTGTCTCCAGCTCTGTGGTGTTGAATACTGTTTCTCTGCATAGGACTGTGTTATCCCACCTAAGCGCTATGCGTCTTCTTAAAGAGACAGTAACCATGCTGATTTGACACAGATACTTCATGACTCTGACCACAAAGAAGTACAGGAGCAGATTCTGCAGGAATCACCGAACAAAGTGTAAGACGCAAATGCACAATAATACCAACACAGGAACTTAGAGAAAACTATAAAACCACTAGAGATGAGTTCTCCAACAATCTGTCAGATCTACGGGATAGAACTACATACTGCCTGCCAACAGATGCAGCTTGTCACTTGCCGCCATCGCCTGCCACCAGATACGGAGTGCCACTTGCCACCGTTGCCTACCACCTTTCCCGTTCACCAGATGCAGTGTGTCACTTGCCACTGTGGCCTAAATAATGATATTTGAAGCGCTTCACAATGTGCATGAAAATGAATATATAAGAATAAATATAAATAGTCAAATAAATCCAGCGGTGAGTAAAAATTCCTAAAAAATCCAGCAATCAAAATAGTGTAAAATTATAAAAAATTAGTGACACCAAATGTGTAAAAAAATTCACATAAAAAATCCACATAAAAATAAATATATAGGGATGTATTCAGAAGGTTCAATTATACAGGTGTAGAATCCTGATTGGTATAGAGCTTTTGATCACTAGCAAAGCTGTTTAAAAACACTTGCTTAATTAAGGTGCTCATTGACCTTCATAGTAACAATGTGCTTTTTGCTTCTATTCACAACCAATGTGAGAATCATAAACAGGCAGATAAGAGAAAAAACCAATCATTGTGCAATAGTTAGGATACCAAGGTACACAGGCAAACTTCAATCCACTCACGTGTGCCTTATAATGATAAGGCATATGCAGGTTTTACTATAGCAGTCAGCCGCCTTAGACAGGAGCAGATTCAGTGCAGTACACTGTGTGATACTGCTGATCTGCACAGAGCGTCCTTGGCTCCTCCCACGCGTTACATCACAGTCACGTGACTTTTTCAAGGATAATACAAGCTCTGAAGGACTCAGCTTTATAGCACAACAGCAGAGTGGTTGCCATGGCTACAGCATGAGTTTAACATCATCCTGCTTCCTGCATAGACTTCAATCCTGTTAAAACCTACTTTTATTAGACATGTAATTCATATGAATATCGTTGGTTTATCAAAACCACGATTCCATGTGTAAAAAACGCAGTGTGTAAAAAGTAAAAAATATATATATTGATATCTCTAATCACGTTTACTTTTTCAACTCCCTCCAGTGGTCACAATTGGTATAACATCTCACAGAGGGACTATATGGCAAAGCGTTGTCTCTAATGGTTTTGATAATTGACCAGTGCCCCATGATATCACAAAAATGGGGTATCCACATGCTCTGCTCATAAATGTATGGAAAACGGAGTAAACAAGATGACAGGATATATATATATATATATATATATATATATATATATATATATATATAAAATATACATATATAAAATTAAAATAAGATATGATATAAGAAATAGGGAAATAATATTAAAATGTAAAATTAAAATCTAAAAATTCCATGATAGAATATTGCAAAAATGGATGATGACCATTATTTATATGCTAGAACTGGACCAAATATTGCCACTCAGAAAAAACTGGTATTGGACAAATAACGAGAATATTGGACCAAAAAATAAATAAAAATAAAAAATAAAATATAAAAAATAAAATTAAAATATATACCATAAAAATATATATATAAATCTGACAAACCTCTAAAAATCAGAAATAAAACAATTCAGGTCGAATTCAATGTTCAAACCATGGGGTTCTAATGTACCCATCTGGAATATCCATTTGGATTCATTCTTGCTGAGTTCCCTCACTTTATGGGAACCCCTCCAATGAGCCTTATACTTTTGAATAGCCCAGAATTGGAGACCCCTAGGGTCTCTGTTATGATACCTATCAAAATGTTTTGAAACACTGTGTTTTGGATAGCCTTTTCTAATGTTCTGGATATGCTCTCTTATTCTCTTCCACATTGGTCGCTTCGTTCTGCCAATGTATTGGAGGGAGCAGGAGCACTGTAAAGCATATACCACCCCCTCAGTCCTGCAAGATATAAAATCCTTTATTTCAAGTTCTTGTCCAGTATTTGTTGAAGAAAATTTCTGACATTTGTATCCATTTTGATTAGTATTTATGCAGGCATAACACCTTTTACAGGGATAGAATCCTTTACCCTGAAAAAAGGTCAAATCAGTTATTCTCTTGGGTGGGTTGGGTACATTTTTAGCTATGATGTCCCTTAGAGTTGGAGCTCGTCTATAAATGAATCTCGGTTTTTCTGGGAGTATATTTGCCAAAGTAGTGTCAGTTTTTAAAATAGACCAATGTCTTTTTATAATCCTCTCCATCCTCCTGTGTTGTATACTGAAGTCCATTATCAGAGGTATGTCATCTGTTTTGTCATTTACCTTGATTTTATCTTGGATCAGCGCTTCCCTTGAGGTTTGATTGACTTCTGTTATTTTTTCTTCTATAAAACATTTATTGTACCCTTTTTCTTCAAACCTCTTACCTATCCACTGAGCTTGTTTAAGATAGTCATTATTTTCTGAACAATTTCTCCGTAAGCGAATAAACTGGCCCTTCGGAATGTTGATTAACCATGGCTCATAGTGGCAACTCGTTACTGGTATATAGCTGTTCCTTTCCACCGGTTTGAAGAAAGTTTTTGTGCTGATGATATTGGCTGTTAGTTCTATTTCAAGATCAAGGGACTGGATTTTAGTCTCACTAATTTGATGTTCAAGTTTAATATTTTTTTGGTTCATATTCAAACGTTGGAAAAAGGATCTTAAACTCAGTTCATCACCCTTCCAAATAATAATACAATCGTCTATGAATCTTTTATATAGAACCAGTTCTTTCGGAGTATTTAAAAAGATGGCATCCTCCTCCCATTTTGCCATGAATATGTTGGCTACACTTGGGGCATATTTAGCTCCCATCCCAATACCCGTTAGTTGTCGAAAATAATTGTCATTATACCAGAAGTAGTTATGTTGAATACCAAAGGCCAGGCTTCTAAGAAGAAATCTTTTCTGTTTAGAAATGAGATGGCTGAATGAATCCATAGCCCATTTAGATGCTTCTATTGCATCGCTATGTTCAATGATTGTGTACAGTGAAGCAACATCAGCAGTTGCTAACAGATATCTTCCATTAGGGTCCAGGGTCAGAGATTTTAATATTTGTAATAAATGTTTGGTATCACGTAGATAAGCTTTAGTGTTAGGTACTAGGGGTTGCAAGAATTTGTCCACATATTCCCCTAGTCTTGCATTGATCGATTGAATCCCATTTATGATGGGTCTTCCTGGTGGTGCCTCAGCATTCTTATGGATCTTCGGGATGGTGTAAATGATTGGAACTCTACATGTATCCGGTACTAAATATCTAGATTCTTTTTTGGATAGAATATTTTTGTTGATTCCTTTTTGAATCAAAGAGGACAGATCTCGTTTGTATTCTCTAGTAGGATTGCTACTGAGTTTCAGATATGTGTTATTATCATTAAGTTGTCCCATCAGTTCCTGGTGGTAGTATTCCTTAGTTAGTACTACAATGGCGCCCCCTTTGTCGGCCGGTCTAATTATAATGTCTTACACAGGAGGATGGAGAGGATTATAAAAAGACATTGGTCTATTTTAAAAACTGACACTACTTTGGCAAATATACTCCCAGAAAAACCGAGATTCATTTATAGACGAGCTCCAACTCTAAGGGACATCATAGCTAAAAATGTACCCAACCCACCCAAGAGAATAACTGATTTAACCTTTTTTCAGGGTAAAGGATTCTATCCCTGTAAAAGGTGTTATGCCTGCATAAATACTAATCAAAATGGATACAAATGTCAGAAATTTTCTTCAACAAATACTGGACAAGAATTTGAAATAAAGGATTTTATATCTTGCAGGACTGAGGGGGTGGTATATGCTTTACAGTGCTCCTGCTCCCTCCAATACATTGGCAGAACGAAGCGACCAATGTGGAAGAGAATAAGAGAGCATATCCAGAACATTAGAAAAGGCTATCCAAAACACAGTGTTTCAAAACATTTTGATAGGTATCATAACAGAGACCCTAGGGGTCTCCAATTCTGGGCTATTCAAAAGTATAAGGCTCATTGGAGGGGTTCCCATAAAGTGAGGGAACTCAGCAAGAATGAATCCAAATGGATATTCCAGATGGGTACATTAGAACCCCATGGTTTGAACATTGAATTCGACCTGAATTGTTTTATTTCTGATTTTTAGAGGTTTGTCAGATTTATATATATATTTTTATGGTATATATTTTAATTTTATTTTTTATATTTTATTTTTTATTTTTATTTATTTTTTGGTCCAATATTCTCGTTATTTGTCCAATACCAGTTTTTTCTGAGTGGCAATATTTGGTTCAGTTCTAGCATATAAATAATGGTCATCATCCATTTTTGCAATATTCTATCATGGAATTTTTAGATTTTAATTTTACATTTTAATATTATTTCCCTATTTCTTATATCATATCTTATTTTAATTTTATATATGTATATTTTATATATATATATATATCCTGTCATCTTGTTTACTCCGTTTTCCATACATTTATGAGCAGAGCATGTGGATACCCCATTTTTGTGATATCATGGGGCACTGGTCAATTATCAAAACCATTAGAGACAACGCTTTGCCATATAGTCCCTCTGTGAGATGTTATACCAATTGTGACCACTGGAGGGAGTTGAAAAAGTAAACGTGATTAGAGATATCAACATATATATATTTTTTACTTTTTACACACTGCGTTTTTTACACATGGAATCGTGGTTTTGATAAACCAACGATATTCATATGAATTACATGTCTAATAAAAGTAGGTTTTAACAGGATTGAAGTCTATGCAGGAAGCAGGATGATGTTAAACTCATGCTGTAGCCATGGCAACCACTCTGCTGTTGCGCTATAAAGCTGAGTCCTTCAGAGCTTGTATTATCCTTGAAAAAGTCACGTGACTGTGATGTAACGCGTGGGAGGAGCCAAGGACACTCTGTGCAGATCAGCAGTATCACACAGTGTAGTGCACTGAATCTGCTCCTGTCTAAGGCGGCTGACTGCTATAGTAAAACCTGCATATGCCTTATCATTATAAGGCACACGTGAGTGGATTGAAGTTTGCCTGTGTACCTTGGTATCCTAACTATTGCACAATGATTGTTTTTTTCTCTTATCTGCCTGTTTATGATTCTCACATTGGTTGTGAATAGAAGCAAAAAGCACATTGTTACTATGAAGGTCAATGAGCACCTTGATTAAGCAAGTGTTTTTAAACAGCTTTGCTAGTGATCAAAAGCTCTATACTAATCAGGATTCTACACCTGTATAATTGAACCTTCTGAATACATCCCTATATATTTATTTTTATGTGGATTTTTTATGTGAATTTTTTTTACACATTTGGTGTCACTAATTTTTTATAATTTTACACTATTTTGATTGCTGGATTTTTTAGGAATTTTTACTCACCGCTGGATTTATTTGACTATTTATATTTATTCTTATATATTCATTTTCATGCACATTGTGAAGCGCTTCAAATATCATTATTTATTCTTTTTAAGTGACTCTGAAAACACTCTCTTTTGATAGCAGCCTCACTTGGTTTTATGTGTAATTATCAGCTATTTAGCATCACAGCGCTTTGTGTTTTATATATATTTTTTGCACTTATTTTTCAGTTTTTTCACATATAGCTGCAGTGATGGATATTTTTGATTTTATTGAAAAACGCACAATTAATTTGGAAAATGTTTTTTCCACTGCACCTAGCACCGATAAGGGTGATCTAGACACCAATTTTAGGAAATTCGGCCACCTAATGGAAAAAAAGGTGAGCCTATGGTGGGACATAGCTGCTCATGAACAATACATTAAAGATAAAATTGTCCCGAGAAGATTGAGATGGGATGTACCTATCTGTGATGGTTTGACAGATCAAGACGCAACTAATGAGTGGTATAAATTTTTTAACGATAAAGGTCTGGATCTAGTACATTTTGCCTTAAAAAGGAAACAAAGGAAATTAAACGTGATTAACCAGCAAATTGTTGAATGCAAAACCACACTGGACCCTTTTAAAGAGACAGCACCTTTTTCATCACTAACTCAACAACTGAATAAAGTGTTAGAACAGAAAGATGTTGAATTGAAACAAAGGAAAAAGAGAAAATACCTCAGAGATACCAATGATTATCAGTTAGAACAGGTTTTCAATTGGCAAATCAATGCCAAACAAGGTAAAACTGGGTCTATAGCCTCATCACCAGATAGAGAGGTGAGGATAGTTAGCCCCAGGAGAAATACATATTATAGGACTCCAGAAAGGAGATCCAGGACACCAGAAACCCCAAGATATAACCAACAGAAACAATGGGAACAAAGTAACACACATGACAATGGATCAAGAACACCAAAACCTTGGTGGAGGAACAAAACAAAAAATAAATCACCAAGAAGACCTTACTGGAAAAATAATGCCAATAAAAGACCAAACAAACCCCACTATCCACCCTACAACCAATCAAGATCACACCAAACAGGTAATGAATCGCAATATGATCAGGTGGAAAATGGCAGGTACCCCAGGTATGGGGAACAAGGATACTATCAACATTCAACTAGAACTGAACCAAGAGAAAATCAATATAATTCCAGAAATGACCCCAGAAACTCCTACCAACAACCTCATAGGGATCAGCCAAGGGATTATCGGTATGATCAGGATAGGAGAGATCATAGGGACTATCAACAGAGCAATGGTGAATCTCGAGACCACCAGTCCAATGGTAATAGGAATGGGACCAGAGAATACGACCAATACAGATATCCTGATAGGAGGAGCCCATTGCCTACCACCAATAGATACGAGCCTCTTAGAAATTACATAGAGGAAGAACAGTCAAGATCTTTTTTAGATTTCCACAGAAACGAAGATACCCCACCCCTACAGGAATATACAAACAGAGAAAGAAGTCCAAACACCATAAAAGGGGATGCAGAGCAGGATGGCAAACCCAAAAGAAAAAGAGAGTACTAGGGGAAGGCATCTACAACCTCAGCGGCAAAGAGCTCACACGAGCGGAATTAATCACACTGGACAAAGGCCTTAAATATGCACCAAAAAAGAATCTGGACAAATTCCAGATGTATATTGACATACAAAAATACACCAGGAAATTGAATATCAAGAAATACTTATTATCCAGACCACCATCTACATTGAACAAAGGAGTGGAACTTGGCAGAGGAGTACAGCATAGTGATTTAAGAAATAAGTCACTATTCAATCCACCCTCTACAAATAATGAACATATTGAGGTGTTTAAAAAAATGGTGATCAAAGACCTGGAACAACTCAAGTTCAGTAGAATCTCGGAATCCCAGCATATACAACGAGGTATAAAACAATTGGAAGCAAATAAAGATATTATAATTAGACCGGCCGACAAAGGGGGCGCCATTGTAGTACTAACTAAGGAATACTACCACCAGGAACTGATGGGACAACTTAACGATAATAACACATATCTGAAACTCAGTAGCAATCCTACTAGAGAATACAAACGAGATCTGTCCTCTTTGATTCAAAAAGGAATCAACAAAAATATTCGATCCAAAAAAGAATCTAGATATTTAGTACCGGATACATGTAGAGTTCCAATCATTTACACCATCCCGAAGATCCATAAGAATGCTGAGGCTCCACCAGGAAGACCCATCATAAATGGGATTCAATCGATCAATGCAAGACTAGGGGAATATGTGGACAAATTCTTGCAACCCCTAGTACCTAACACTAAAGCTTATCTACGTGATACCAAACATTTATTACAAATATTAAAATCTCTGACCCTGGAGCCTAATGGAAGATATCTGTTAGCAACTGCTGATGTTGCTTCACTGTACACAATAATTGAACATAGCGATGCAATAGAAGCATCTAAATGGGCTATGGATTCATTCAGCCATCTCATTTCTAAACAGAAAAGATTTCTTCTTAGAAGCCTGGCCTTTGGTATTCAACATAACTACTTCTGGTATAATGACAATTATTTTCGACAACTAACGGGTATTGGGATGGGAGCTAAATGTGCCCCAAGTGTAGCCAACATATTCATGGCAAAATGGGAGGAGGATGCCATCTTTTTAAATACTCCGAAGGAACTGGTTCTATATAAAAGATTCATAGACGATTGTATTATTATTTGGAAGGGTGATGAACTGAGTTTAAGATCCTTTTTCCAACGTTTGAATATGAACCAAAAAAATATTAAACTTGAACATCAAATTAGTGAGACTAAAATCCAGTTCCTTGATCTTGAAATAGAACTAACAGCCAATATCATCAGCACAAAAACTTTCTTCAAACCGGTGGAAAGGAACAGCTATATACCAGTAACGAGTTGCCACTATGAGCCATGGTTAATCAACATTCCGAAGGGCCAGTTTATTCGCTTACGGAGAAATTGTTCAGAAAATAATGACTATCTTAAACAAGCTCAGTGGATAGGTAAGAGGTTTGAAGAAAAAGGGTACAATAAATGCTTTATAGAAGAAAAAATAACAGAAGTCAATCAAACCTCAAGGGAAGCGCTGATCCAAGATAAAATCAAGGTAAATGACAAAACAGATGACATACCTCTGATAATGGACTTCAGTATACAACACAGGAGGATGGAGAGGATTATAAAAAGACATTGGTCTATTTTAAAAACTGACACTACTTTGGCAAATATACTCCCAGAAAAACCGAGATTCATTTATAGACGAGCTCCAACTCTAAGGGACATCATAGCTAAAAATGTACCCAACCCACCCAAGAGAATAACTGATTTGACCTTTTTTCAGGGTAAAGGATTCTATCCCTGTAAAAGGTGTTATGCCTGCATAAATACTAATCAAAATGGATACAAATGTCAGAAATTTTCTTCAACAAATACTGGACAAGAACTTGAAATAAAGGATTTTATATCTTGCAGGACTGAGGGGGTGGTATATGCTTTACAGTGCTCCTGCTCCCTCCAATACATTGGCAGAACGAAGCGACCAATGTGGAAGAGAATAAGAGAGCATATCCAGAACATTAGAAAAGGCTATCCAAAACACAGTGTTTCAAAACATTTTGATAGGTATCATAACAGAGACCCAGGGGCGGACTGACCATTGAGCCACTCGGGCACTGCCCGAGGGCCCTGGGCCACTAGGGGGCCCCATCAGGGTTGCCAGCCTCAGTAAAACCAGGGACAGTATGGACCAGGGACAGCCAATAGACAGTATGGACCTGGGACAGCCAATAGAAACATGTCTGTGTACACTGTGTGTGTACATATATGTGTATACTGTGTGTGTGTATACTATGTGGCCCCATAATCTCTGATTGCCTGGGGGCCCCATAATCTCCTATTGCCCGGGGGCCCCATGAGTTGTCAGTCCGCCCCTGCAGAGACCCTAGGGGTCTCCAATTCTGGGCTATTCAAAAGTATAAGGCTCATTGGAGGGGTTCCCATAAAGTGAGGGAACTCAGCAAGAATGAATCCAAATGGATATTCCAGATGGGTACATTAGAACCCCATGGTTTGAACATTGAATTCGACCTGAATTGTTTTATTTCTGATTTTTAGAGGTTTGTCAGATTTATATATATATTTTTATGGTATATATTTTAATTTTATTTTTTATATTTTATTTTTTATTTTTATTTATTTTTTGGTCCAATATTCTCGTTATTTGTCCAATACCAGTTTTTTCTGAGTGGCAATATTTGGTTCAGTTCTAGCATATAAATAATGGTCATCATCCATTTTTGCAATATTCTATCATGGAATTTTTAGATTTTAATTTTACATTTTAATATTATTTCCCTATTTCTTATATCATATCTTATTTTAATTGTATATATGTATATTTTATATATATATATATATATATATCCTGTCATCTTGTTTACTCCGTTTTCCATACATTTATGAGCAGAGCATGTGGATACCCCATTTTTGTGATATCATGGGGCACTGGTCAATTATCAAAACCATTAGAGACAACGCTTTGCCATATAGTCCCTCTGTGAGATGTTATACCAATTGTGACCACTGGAGGGAGTTGAAAACGTAAACGTGATTAGAGATATCAATATATATATTTTTTACTTTTTACACACTGCGTTTTTTACACATGGAATCGTGGTTTTGATAAACCAACGATATTCCTATGAATTACATGTCTAATAAAAGTAGGTTTTAACAGGATTGAAGATTATGCAGGAAGCAGGATGATGTTAAACTCATGCTGTAGCCATGGCAACCACTCTGCTGTTGTGCTATAAAGCTGAGTCCTTCAGAGCTTGTATTAGCCTTGAAAAAGTCACGTGACTGTGATGTAACGCGTGGGAGGAGCCAAGAACGCTCTGTGCAGATCAGCAGTATCACACAGTGTACTGCACTGAATCTGCTCCTGTCTAAGGCGGCTGACTGCTATAGTAAAACCTGCATATGCCTTATCATTATAAGGCACACATGAGTGGATTGAAGTTTGCCTGTGTACCTTGGTATCCTAACTATTGCACAATGATTGGTTTTTTCTCTTATCTGCCTGTTTATGATTCTCACATTGGTTGTGAATAGAAGCAAAAAGCACATTGTTACTATGAAGGTCAATGAGCACCTTGATTAAGCAAGTGTTTTTAAACAGCTTTGCTAGTGATCAAAAGCTCTATACCAATCAGGATTCTACACCTGTATAATTGAACCTTCTGAATACATCCCTATATATTTATTTTTATGTGGATTTTTTATGTGAATTTTTTTACACATTTGGTGTCACTAATTTTTTATAATTTTACACTATTTTGATTGCTGGATTTTTTAGGAATTTTTACTCACCGCTGGATTTATTTGACTATTTATATTTATTCTTATATATTCATTTTCATGCACATTGTGAAGCGCTTCAAATATCATTATTTATTCTTTTTAAGTGACTCTGAAAACTCTCTTTTGATAGCAGCCTCACTTGGTTTTATGTGTAATTATCAGCTATTTAGCATCACAGCGCTTTGTGTTTTATATATATTTTTGCCACTGTCGTCTGCCACCTAATGCAGCGTGTCACTTGCCACCATCGCCTGCCACCAGATGCAGAGTGCCATCGTCGCCTGCCACCAGATGCAGAGTGCCATCGTCGCCTGCCACCAGATGCAGAGTGCCATCGTCGCCTGCCACCAGATGCAGAGTGCCATCGTCGCCTGCCACCAGATGCAGAGTGCCATCGTCGCCTGCCACCAGATGCAGAGTGCCACCGTTGCCTGCCACCAGTTGCAGAGTGCCACCATTGCCTGCCACCAGTTGCAGAGTGCGACCGTTGCCTGCCACCAGTTGCAGAGTGCGACCGTTGCCTGCCACCAGATGCAGAGTGCCACCGTTGCCTGACACCAGATGCAGAGTGCCACTTGCCACCATCGCCTGCCACCAGATGCAGTGTGTCACTTGCCACTGTCGCCTGCCACCAGATGCAGCTTGTCACTTTTCACCATCACCTGCCACCAGATGCAGAGTGCCACCATCACCTGCCAGCAGATGCAGAGTGCCACCATCGCCTGCCACCAGATGCACTGTTTCTGTCAGGGACATATCAGTGGCCGTCGGGCGAACATGCGTGCGCGCAGGTGCACGAGGGGCTTTCCCAGGGCAGTTCTGCTGAAATCCCCACTAGGGGGTGCCGGAGCACTCCCGCGCGCTCCCGCTCGCGCGTGCCATCCTGGAGGGACGTCTTTCCAGTTCCTGTGTTTGCTACCGCAAGAACCTGCATCAGGCCCTCCTACCCACTGTGCTCAAGAGACCACTGTTCCCACTTCCAGTGGCTCCTGAACCAGCGCTTAAAGCGGGGGTTCACCCACACCGCCAAAAAAAATAAATATTAAAAGCCAGCAGCTACAAATACTGCAGCTGCTGACTTTTAATACATGGCCACTTACCTGTCCCAGGGTCCAGCGATGTCGGCAGGGGATGCCGAGAACCCGCTCGGTTCCCGGCAGCTGCCGCCGCCATCCTAGGTGAGGGAATCAGGAAATGAAGCGTTGCGGCTTCACTTCCCGGTTCCCTACTGCGCATGCGCGAGTCGCGCTGCGTGTCCCTAGTGGTCGCCGCTCTCTCCTGGGAGCTGTGTGTTCCCAGCAGACAGCGCGGTCGGGATGGGAAGAGGCATAGACTCCCATGGGAGTCTATGCCGGAAGTGGGTGTAAATACCTGTCTTAGACAGGTATCTGCACCCCCCTCCCCCCTGAAAGGTGCCAAATGTGACACCGGAGGGGGGGAGGGTTCCGAAAAGCGGAAGTTCCATTTTTGTGTGGAACTCCGCTTTAAGAGAGGTCTCCTTCTACCAGTCGGGCAATTACCAGGTACCTAACAGTACGAACAGCCATGACTGAGCCCGCAGGAGAGACCTCTCCCATCAAGGAGATCTGTACGCACTTAGCGGCACTCACCCAGGCAGTAAAGACTTTACAAGACAGCTACAACAGACTGGAGGGTCAAGTTCTGAACCTTAGTGGTCCTGGAGGTGTGGCCTCTGCCTCAGCAGCTGCTCCAGCACAGGCTGCTGCACCACCCTCTGTGGTCATTCTTCCACCTGAACCAAGGGTCCCCATCCCTGAGAGGTTTTCTGGTGACCGAACCAAGTTTCTGGTGTTCCGCAGCGCCTGTCAACTCTATTTTGCCCTGCAGCCACGGACTTTCTCCCTAGAGGCCACCAAAGTGGGATTCGTCATATCCCTTCTACAAGGGGAACCCCAGACCTGGGCCCACCGCCTGCTTGAAACAAACTCTGTACAGATCCAGTCTTTGCCCGCTTTTTTCGAAGCCATGGCCCAGTTGTACGAGGATCCTCAGCGGACTGCCACCGCTGAGTCAGCTTTGTTCGCGCTCCAGCAAGGCCGCAGGCCGGCCGAGGACTGTTACGGACTTCAGACGCTGGAGCGCGGACACTCGATGGAACAATGCAGCCTTACGTAATCAATTCCGCATGGGGTTATCTGAGAATCTGAAAGATGAGCTTGCTCGGGTAGGAATGCCCGATACCCTTGAAGAACTCATTGCTCCAACCATCCAAATTGATCGACGCCTTCGTGAGCGCCGGTCTGAATGCTCTTCTCAGCAAACGCGCCCTATGTGGATGACTGCCAGAGTTCTGGTTCCTGCCTCCCGATATTTACCTTCTGCCTGCCCAAGTCCGGTTACCCAAACACCTGATGCTCCCGAACCAATGCAACTGGGACTTATGCATTCTACCTTACCCCCAGAAGATCGGGCGTGCAGACACCAGCTAAACCTCTGCCTCTACTGTGGTGGGGCGGGCCACCGTGAACAACTGTCCGGTCAAGACTCGTAAGTGTTATTCTTCTACACCAGCCAGTTTATCCGCCTTAACCGCCAATGCAACTCAACTTGCTCTCCCTCTCTCATTACAGCTCCAGGGAAGAACAATCCAGGTCAACGCCATTATTGACTCCGGGGCATGTAGCTGCTTTATTGACTCTGCTTTTGCTACTCAACAAAATCTTCCCCTAAAAGACAAGACACATAAACTCTCAGTTTTTCTGGCCGATGGGTCCCACATAAAATCGGGACAAGTCTCTCAAGAAACCCTTCCTCTATCTGCCACCTGTTTATCTCAACATAAAGAGATCCTGACTCTGGACGTTATCTCATCTCCACTGTTTCCGATCATTTTGGGCATGCCCTGGCTCCAGGCCCATAACCCTCACGTTAACTGGTCTACGGGTGAAATCTTGTTTCGGTCACCCTACTGCCAAAAACATTGCTTACCTGAACCCTTTAAGCCTGCTGCTACCTTACTTTGTATGGACATTGACCAAGACCTGCTTCAAACCATACCAGAGGCCTATCAAGAATTTGCGGATGTATTCAGCAAGAAGGGAGCGGACTCCCTGCCACCCCATCGTCCCTATGATTGCCCAATTGAGCTGCTCCCTGGGGCTGAGATTCCTTTCGGGCGCATCTTCCCGCTGTCTGAAAAAGAACAAGAGGCACTTAATATAAACATAAATGAAAATCTCGAAAAGGGCTTTATTCAACCTTCTACCTCCCCAGCTGTTGCCGGAATATTTTTCGTCTCCAAGAAAGATCAGACTCTTTGTCCATGTGTGGACTATCGGGAGTTAAACAAGGTTACGGTCAAAAATCGCTACCCGTTGCCTCTGATACCTGAACTGTGCCAGAAATTGAGGTCTGCCATCATCTTCACCAAGCTGGATCTAAGAGGGGCCTACAATCTGGTCCGCATTTGGGCCGGAGATGAATGGATTAAGGCTTTCCGGACCCGTTTCGGACACTATGAGTATCTGGTCATGCCCTTCGGCCTTTGCAATGCTCCTGCCACTTTCCAGCATCTGGTCAACGACGTGTTCAGAGATTTCCTGGACATCTTTGTAATCGTCTACTTGGATGACATCTTAATCTTCTCCAGTTCACTTCATCAACATTGGGAACATGTCTGTAGGGTCCTGGGCCGTCTTCATTTGCACGGACTGTATGCTAAAGCAGAGAAGTGCGAATTTGAACAAGAAGATATTCAGTTTCTGGGGCTAGTGATCTCCCCAACCGGCATCAAAATGGACCCTCAGAAGGTGTCCGCTGTACTAGATTGGCCAGCCCCTCTGGACAAAAAGGGCGTACAACGCTTCATTGGATTTGCAAATTTTTATAGGAAGTTCATTAGGGGGTTTTCTGCCATTATCTCCCCCATCACGCAGCTAACCAAGCAGAACTCCCGTTTCCACTGGAGCTCGGAGGCTCAGGGGGCCTTTGAAGAATTAAAGAGATGTTTCACCTCAGCTCCGATCTTTAGCCATTCTGACCCATCCTTACCCTTTATCCTGGAGGTTGATGCTTCCGAAGTGGCCGTGGGTGCTGTCATTTCTCAACGGCAGGGCAACAAGGATCTGATGCACCCCGTAGGATTCTTTTCTAGGAAGCTCTCGCTGGCTTAGCGGAATTACGATGTGGGAGACCGGGAACTACTTGCTATCAAGACAGCTTTAGAAGAATGGAGGTACTTGTTAGAGGGTGCAGTCCATCCGGTGCTGATATATACTGACCACAAGAATCTCCAATACTTAAGATCTGCTAAGAGACAGAAACCCCGACAGGCCCGGTGGGCTCTATTCTTTACACGTTTCTGTTTCCACATTACTTACCGTCCGGGAACTAAAAACGTAAAACCAGACGCGCTGTCGCACATGTTTGACAACCCTAAAGACCTTTCAGTACCTGACACCATTCTGCCGGCAAATAGCTTCCTACTTCTTCAAACGGATCTCCTGTCCACGATCAGAGAAGCATCACCAGAACCTTCAAGTCTCCAGGGATCCTCTTTAACAACCCGAGATGGATTATTGTGGAGAGGAAGTCAAATATTCGTACCGGAGAGCGCCCGAGTCAAGGTACTGACATTATTGCATGACCATCCACTTGCAGGACATTTTGGGGTTCGCAAGACCCTTGAGCTCGTGCAACGCACGTTCTGGTGGCCTAACCTGAAAGAATTTTGCAGGAAGTACGTTAACTCTTGTTCTGTTTGCATTCAGAATAAAACTTCCAGGAACAGAGCTTGGGGACTGTTGAGACCGTTGCCTGTACCAGATAGACCCTGGAGGATGATAGCAGTGGACTTTATAGTTGAACTACCATGCTCTGAAGGATGTTCGGCGATCTTTGTGGTCGTCGACCGGCTGTCTAAAATGGCCCATTTTGTGCCCCTAAAGGGAACGCCTTCTGCTGTAGAAACGGCCGGTGTGTTCATCAAGGAGATTGTTAGGCTACACGGAGTCCCAGCAAATATAGTGTCCGATAGGGGGGTGCAATTTACTTCACGCTTCTGGAAAGCCCTATGTGAGATCTTGAAAATTGAACTAGCCCTGTCCTCAGCATACCATCCCCAAACGAACGGGCAAACTGAAAGGACAAACCAGACGCTGGAGCAATACATTAGGTGTTTCACATCTTTTGTACAAGATGATTGGGTGTACCTGCTGCCCCTAGCGGAATTCGCTTATAATAATGCTAGTCACTCTGCCACTGGTCAATCTCCTTTCTTTGCCAATTATGGTTTTCATGTATCTTTTTTACCAGATTTTCTTCCAGAGTCCTAAGTTCCAGCGGTCCAGGACACAGTACAGTTCCTCAGTCATAATAACCAGATGTTACAAGAAGCGGTATTCAAGGCGCAAGCAGACAGCAAAAGGATCTTCGATCAGAAAAGAAGAGGAGATCTAAACCTTCAGCTTGGTGATAAGGTATGGCTGTCTACCAATAATATTAGGTAGACTTGTCCTTCGAAAAAGCTTGCTCCTAAATTTATTGGGCCCTTCCCTGTGAAAAGGAAAATCAACGAGGTATCTTATGAACTGTGTTTTACCTGATTCACTTAAAATCCACCCTGTGTTTCATGTGTCGCTTTTGAAGCCTGCTGTAGATGATCCCTTTCCTGATAGGGGCACCAGGGTCCCTGAACCTATCTTGGTGGACGGAAATGAGGAATATGAAGTGGAGGCCATCCTTGATTGCAGAAAGAGATCTGGGCAGGTACAGTTTTTGATTAAATGGAAGGGGTATGGTCCGGAAAATAACTCATGGGAACCTGACAGTAATATTCATGTTAACGTTTGATCCATGCCTATTTCTCTGCTCATCCTGAAAAGAAGAGTTATCTGGGCATCCGGAGGCTGCCAGTTGGGAGGGGGCAATGTCAGGGACATATCAGTGGCCGTCGGGCGAACATGCGTGAGCGCAGGTGCACGAGGGGCTTTCCCAGGGCAGTTCTGCTGAAATCCCCACTAGGGGGTGCCGGAGCGCTCCCGCGCGCTCCCGTTCGCGCGTGCGCTGTTTGGCGCCAAGTGCCCTTTAAAAGACTGTCAGATGCTTCCATCAGGTGCTGTTCGTCTGCAGCTCTGCACCTGAGTTCCTGTATCCTGCCTGTTGTTGTATTTGCTAGTGACCCGGCTCCGTCTGACCATTCTCCTGTCTCCAATCCGACCCGGCCTGCCTGACCTCGCTCATATCTTGTGACCTGTTGCCGAACTCCTGCCTGCCTGACTATTCTTTGGTTATCCCTCCTGCCATATACTTGCCTGATCTCCTGCCAAACGGACTGTCTGACTCTGCTTTGCCTGTGTCCTGTGATGCTGCTTCTAGTCTGCTCTGCCAAGCTCCAGGTTCTGCTGCTGCCATATCATCCACCTGTCTGCCTCCTGATCCGCTTCAGCCTACCTGCATCCGCAGCTCAGCCATCCCGGAGGGACGTCTTTCCAGTTCCTGTGTTTGCTACCGCAAGAACCTGCATCAGGCCCTCCTACCCACTGTGCTCAAGAGACCACTGTTCCCACTGCCAGTGGCTCCTGAACCAGGGCTTAAGAGAGGTCTCCTTCTACCAGTCGGGCTCAACTACCAGGTACCTAACAGTTTCACTTGCCACTGTCGCCTGCCACCAGATGCAGCTTGTCTCTTTTCACCATCACCTGCCAGCAGATGCAGAGTGCCACCGTCACCTGCCACCAGATGCAGAGTGCCACCATCGCCTGCCACCAGATGCAGAGTGCCACTGTCACCTGCCACTAGATACAGAGTGCCACTTGCCACTGTTGGCTGCCACCAGATGCAAAGTGCCACTTGCCACCATTGCCTGCCACCAGATGCAGAGTGCCCCTTGCCACTGTCGCCTGCCACCAGATGCATAGTGTCACTTTTCACCATCGCCTGCCACCATATGCAGAGTGCCACTGTCGCCTGCCACCAGATGCAGAGTGCCACCATCGCCTGCCACCAGATGCAGAGTGCCACCATCGCCTGCCACCAGATGCAGAGTGCCACTGTCGCCTGCCACCAGATGCAGAGTGCCACTTGCCACCATTGGCTGCCACCAGATGCAGAGTGCCCCTTGCCACCATTGCCTGCCACCAGGTGCAGTGTGTCACTTGCCACTGTCGCCTGCCAACAGATGCAGCTTCTCACTTGCCACCATCACCTGCCACCAGATGCAGAGTGCCACCATCCACTGCCACCAGATGCAGAGTGCCACCGTCGCCTGCCACCAGATGCATAGTGCCACTTGCCACCATCACCTACCACCAGATGCAGCATGTCACTTGCCACCATTGCCTGCCACCAGATGCAGAGTGCCACCGTCACCTGCCCCCAGATGCAGAGTGCCACTTGCCACCATCGCCTGCCACCAGATCCAGAGTGCCACCGTTGCCTGTCACTAGATGCATAGTGCCACTTGCCACCATCGCCTGCCACCAGATTCAGCATGTCACTTGCCACCATCACCTGCCACCATATGCAGAGTGCCACCGTCACCTGCCACCAGATGCAGAGTGCCACCATCGCCTGCCACCAGATGCAGTGTGTCACTTGCCACTGTTGCCTGCCACCAGATGCAGCTTGTCACTTTTCACCATCGCCTGCCAGCAGATGCAGAGTGCCACCATCACCTGCCAGCAGATGCAGAGTTTCACCATTGCCTGCCACCAGATGCAGAGTGCCACTTGCCACCGTTGGCTGCCACTAGATGCAGAGTGCCCCTTGCCACCATTGCCTGCCACCAGATGCAGTGTGTCACTTGCCACTGTCGCCTGCCAACAGATGCAGCTTCTCACTTGCCACTATCACCTGCCACCAGTTGCAGAGTGCCACCGTCCACTGCCACCAGATGCAGAGTGCCACCGTCGCCTGCCACCAGATGCAGAGTGCCACTTGCCACCATCACCTGCCACCAGATGCAGCATGTCACTTGCCACCATTGCCTGCCACCAGATGCAGAGTGCCACCGTCACCTGCCCCCAGATGCAGAGTGCCACTTGTCACCATCGCCTGCCACCAGATCCAGAGTGCCACCATTGCCTGTCACTAGATGCATAGTGCCACTTGCCACCGTCCCCTGCCACCAGATGCAGCATGTCACTTGCCACCATCACCTGCCACCAGAGGCAGATTGCCACCGTCCACTGCCACCAGATGCAGAGTGCCACCGTCCACTGCCCCAGATGCAGAGTGCCACCATCGCCTGCCACCAGATGCATAGTGCCACTTGCCACCATCACCTGCCACCAGATGCAGCATGTCACTTGCCACCATTGCCTGCCACCAGATGCAGAGTGCCACCGTCACCTGCCCCAGATGCAGAGTGCCACTTGCCACCATCGCCTGCCACCAGATCCAGAGTGCCACCGTTGCCTGTCACTAGATGCATAGTGCCGCTTGCCACCATCGCCTGCCACCAGATGCAGCATGTCACTTGCCACCATCACCTGCCACCAGAGGCAGAGTGTCATTGTTGCCTGCCACCAGATGCAGCATGTCACTTGCCACCATCACCTGCCACCAGAGGCAGAGTGCCACCATCGCCTGCCACCAGATGCAGCTTGTCACTTGCCACCGTCGCCTGCCACCAGATACAGCTTGTCACTTGCCACCATCACCTGCCACCAGAAGCAGAGTGCCATTGTTGCCTGCCACCAGATGCAGAGTACCACCGTTGCCTGCCACCAGATACAGAGTGCCACTTGCCACCGTCGCTTGCCACCAGATGCAGTGTGGGAAAGACCAGTCTGTGTTCAAGGGGTGGGAATGGGATTTAACATCGAGAAAGATCTGTGTGCTGGAGGTGGGATTTCACTGAGAAAAGAACAATGTGCGTGTGAGCTGGGGTAGGGATCTCACCAGGGAATGGCCATTTTGTTTGCTTACCACCACTCAATATTCAATTGACCAATGTGTGCTGGGGATAGGATCTCACTAATGCAGGCCAAACAGAGCAAATTTCTTTCCTGCAACCACGGTTGCATCAACACAGACAGTATTGGCAGGGGAATCCCTGCCGCCAAGCCATTCTATTGTGCTGGCAGGAAAGGGGGAGCAGGGGAAGCAGTCCCCACCAGGAAAAGACAGTGATTATTGCTAGTGGCCATACTAGCCGCTAGCAATAGTTGCATGTAAAATCTGGCAGGCTGGTTTTACCCAAGTTGATTGATCAGTCAACTTGGTACTTTCAGCCTGCCCACACGTGGTTCAAATCTCAGCCGGTTCCTGCTGATTCAGCCGAGATTCAAACTGTCTATAGCCGGCCTAAGAAAGACCGATGTGTGTGCTGGAGGTGGCAACTCTCTCCAGGGAAAGACTGATCTGTGTTCCAGGGATAGGATCTTACTGGGGAATGACCAATCTGTGTTCGAGGGGTAGGACCTCACTGTGGAATGACCAGTGTGTATGCTGAACACCAACTATATACTGTACAATTTGTTTGATGGATTGTGGTTACTGCAAGCAATGTGCATGCTAGGAATGGGATCTAATTGGGGGAAGAACTAATCTGTGTTCAGAGGGAGGAATCTCACTCAGAAAAGATAAATCTGTGTTGCAGAGATTGGATCTCACTGGGAAAAGACCAATCTTTGTACGTGAGTGGAATCTCAGCTGGGAAAAACCAATGTGTATTCTGGGCACTGTTCAATATTATATTTATGTGGTGGTTTGTGGGTACTGCATGCCATGTACATACTGGGGGAGGCATCTCACTGGGGAAAGACCAGTCTGTGCATGGGGGATCTTGCTGGTCAAAGACCAATGTGTGTGTGAAGGGGGACCTCACTGGTCAAACACCAATGTATGTGTGAAGGGGGATCTCACTGGTCAAAGACCAATGTGTATGTGAAGGGGGATCTCACTACGGAAGGACCAACGTGTGTGTGTGTGTGTGTGTGTGTGTGAAGGGGGATCTCACTGGTCAAAGACCAATGTGTGTGTGAAGGGGGATCTCACTGGGGAAGGACCAATGTGTGTGTGAATGGGGATCTCACTGGGGAAGGACCAATGTGTGTGTGAAGGGGATCTCACTAGTCAAAGACCAATGTGTGTGTGTGTGAACAGAGATCTCACTGGGGAAGGACCAATGTGTGTGTGAACGGGTATCTCACTGGGGAAGGACCAATGTGTGTGTGAACGGGGATCTCACTGGTCAAAGACCAATGTGTGTGTGAAGGGGAATCTCACTACGGAAGGACAAATGTGTGTGTGAAGGGGGATCTGACTGGTCAAAGACTAATGTGTGTGTAAAGGGGAATCTCACTACGGAAGAACTAATGTGTGTGTAAAGGGGGAACTCAATGGTCAAAGACTAATGTGTGTGTGTGAAGGGGATCTCACTGGGGAAGGACCAATGTGTGTGTGAAGGGGATCTCACTGTGGAAGGACCAATGTGTGTGTGAAGGGGGATCTGACTGGTCAAAGACTAATGTGTGTGTGAAGGGGGATCTCACTGGGGAAGAACCAACATGTGTGCTGGACTTATGATGTCAGTACTGGAGAATGCTCTGCATTCAAAATTGGAAACAAAATCCACCAGTGACACATGGCAAAATTAAATTAGAACTTATGCATTATATCAGTAAGGATATTCCATACCCAATGTCATATTTAGATTAAACTTTTATTTATATCCTTTAAGTTCTCTTTTTGCTATTTGATACTTTATCATATTTAAACACAACACAACACATTGACCATCTCATCTGATTTATTTATTAAAGTATTATTTATTTAAAACAATAAAATAAATAATTTTATTTCAAGTAAATCTTCGTATTACTCTTATTTTTTGTTTTTAATTGTGATCCTGATTTTAACAGCATCTGAACTTGACATCATTCAGGGCCGTGTCATCTCCACCTCCTTGGGCAGGCTCCACTCTGGTTCTGATGCCACAAATTCCAGATTGGCAGAAGTCACTCCAGTCACTAAATGTTCCCCATCGTCCACCATAACCTGTCAGGATATTATTATTAGAGCATTGGAACATGATATTGTTGGCTGCAGTATCATCGCCATTTCCAAGGGGCCGCTCAACTTGCAGAGCAAAACTGATGAGTACACCAGAGGGACACCACCGAGCACCAGTCCAACTTCCCCATCTGTAGTGAAAAACAAAAATAATTTCATTGCTGGTCTATGGAGATCTGCTTATTTTGCACTGCAGCAATACTAGGCAATTGGCTTTACATTCAAGTTACATTTGAACTTTGACCATGCACCTAGAAGCTTACAGCCACTGCTTATACACACCGCCCCTTTCACTGTTCTGAAAAGCCAATCTAAGGACTGTCTTGCATAGGAAAATCACAAGTTGGCTTTTAAAGACAACCAGACCTTCGGTGAAGTTGTCCTTTAATCAATGCTCCCACTCACTTGAGAGTAGCTCAATATACAAGCCTTCAGCTCTAATCCAGCCATGTTCGCTGTGTGGACAACTCTGGTGCCAAACATTCTTCAAATAGAAAGCCTATGACTGTCTTTTCTTCATACTAAGCATGAGCACTGCGCCTCTATTCACTCTTATGGGGCAGTTGTGCTCTACAGAAACACTGGAGGCCACCATCAATACAGCTAACCCATAGGAATGAATGAGGTTGTGGTCACATGCACAGTGTGAATAGGAGCCAGCTGGTATTCTTTCTGGAGGCTGTATGATGCCGGTCAGGACTATACAGCAAAAATTACTAGATTAAGGCTGAAGGTAAGCACGGTATTGGGTAAGCTGCACTCAATGGGGTGAGGGAATTTATTAACCCCCTGAGTGACTGAGGGTAAAACAAATCCTAACGCCTGAGCACAATTTATCAGCTTTGACATGTGTTAGTAAAACTGTATATATCTTCAATTCACAACTGCTTTGTGTATGCAGGTGGATTATACAATGTTTTTTTTTTTTTTCAGGAAAAATTGGGCTTTCTTTGTGCGGTATATTGTTATGGATGTCTCCTGAATTTTTTTATAATCAAAGCTAGTGGCAGCCGCTCATAAGGGGCTCAGGGAAGCTACCCCCCTAATCTATGCGCCCGACCCCTAATCTCCATGCAGGGTGCCGGATGCATGGATTTCAATGTTTTTTTTTTTTTTGAAGCACATGATTAGAGCCTGAGGTTCTAATTGGCTTCAAAAAGGGTGGGCTCGGGGCGCAGAGCACTGCACACCATGCCCACCCACTTGTGTGACATTAGCAAATTAGTATTCGCTAATGTCTTCCTGCTTCTCCTCCCAGCCAATCAGGAAGCGGGTCCTGAAACCCGATTGGTCGGGATTTCTAAGACCAGTTTGCCTGGGAGGAGAAGCGACCGCCGGGACTCGGGAGGAGATGCAGGGGGAAGCCTCCGAAGCGATGACCTGGATTTAGTAATTTCAGGGCTGGCAGACGGCTGCCAGTGACGGGTAAATGAAGTGCCGATCGATCGAGCGACTGGGGGGCCAGCCACCACTGATCAAAGGATCAAAGGAAAACTGGCCCAAAATAGTAAAACAATCCTTATTTTTTTAAATTTAGCTGTACTGTATAATGTTTGCTATTACCATAATTTTCCACCAAAGAATAACCCAAAATAAATTTTCCTTCTCCTGACGATCGCAGCGATACTGCACACTTGTATGTTATTTGTTGTTTGCACCCGTAGTAGAGCCCAGAAATAATGGTGCACGTTTTGCTTTTTTTTTATGTTTCCTAAAACCTAGGACACATGATCAGAAAATCGGACCAAAAATACCACTTTAGAAGCAATTGTATGATATTTTTAGATTGTAAGCTCTAAGGAGCAGGGCCCTCTGAATCCTACTGTATTAAAGTGTATTGTATTTGTACTGTCTACCAGTGGCAGCTGGTGGGGGTGCGGCAAATGATCCACCCGCCGACACTATTGTTGCCGGGTATAATAGCCGTCGCTATTGTCATACAACTGGGTGGGCTTCAGGCACAGTACTCTGCGCCCCGAGCCCACTCTTTTTTGAAGCCTATTAGAACCTCTGGCTGGGCCGGACACATGGATAGGGCTGCGTCTGTGTGCCCCTAATGGACGGGCCACCACTGCTGTCTACGCTCAAGTTGTAAAGCGCTACGTAAACTGTCGGCCCTATATAAATCCTGTATAATAATAATAATAATCTGATAATTAGTACACAGCTTTTGAGAGCTGATCACGACAGTTCATCGAAAATAATCAAAAGACAAAAAATGTTCTCGTACGACACCAAAACAAACTATTTTCATTTAATTAGTACAGTTTTCGTCCGAAAAAAATCGGAAGAGCAAGACCGTGCATGTTCGGAAATGAAAGAATACATTACAATATGACACAACACATTACATCACTTCCAAAGTTGTATTTTGTCATATGAGAATTTTTGTAAATTTAGTAACCACTTCATTTTCATGATGAGAATAAAATGCAAAAAAAAAAAAAACAGACGATCATTCGACTGAAATTCTTATTGTGTGTACAAGGCTTAAAACACACTGACACTAAGGGCCCTTTCACACTGAGCTGCCCCGGGCATCAGCGGTAAAATGCCACTATTTTTAGTGGCGCTTTACTGTCGTTTTTGCGGCGCAGCCGCTAGTGGGGTCGCTTTTAACCCCCACTAGCGGCCGAAAAAAGGGTTAAAACCGCCCGCAAATCGCTGCTACAGCGGTTCAGCGGCACTGCCCATTGATTTCAAAGGACAGGTGCGCTTTAGAAGTTCACCACTCCTAATGCGCTCCAAAGAAGCTGCTTGCGGGACTTTTTCTGACGCCCTGCCAGCGCACCGCTCCAGTGTGAATGGAGCCGCTGTTTCAGGTCACTTTGCAGGCGCTATTTTTAACGCTATATCGCCTACAAAGCGCCTCAGTGTGAAAGGGGTCTAACTGATACTAATTTAAACAATGTTTTAAAAGAAAAAAAAAATTCTACCCAAAATATACTGATCGCGACTGTTGACCCTTACCTTGACCCTAACTAACCCTGGCACTGACCTAGATCAAACCTTGATTTCGTTTTTTTTTCTTTTTGTACACACTTGTGTATATTTACATCTTCATCTCCTGCAAGGTGAGGAAGATACAATGTATCTTTCTCTCCATTCAGAAAAAAAGTAAACCCATGGGTGGACTGCCCAGTGACTGATCACTGTGATAGCCAATCAGAGGCTATCACAGCAATCAGGTGACCGGGAACCAGGAGTTCAAGGTCCTGATCGTTATTACAGGACCTGGGGCTCCTGGTGAGAGCCTGGCCTCCGTTCTGGGAGCCCGATGTGCGGCATGCTCTCAACACAAAGACATGTACGCAGATATGCGGCCTCCCGGATAGTGAGGCAGCATATCTGTGTATCATCAGTGGGAAAGGGTTAAAGGACAACTTCACCGGACACTGTAATTAAAATGAATTCTGATTGTGGTTGGTGTTAGCACAGCAATTAACTAGGCTTGTATCACAATCCACTTCTCACCTAAGAGTTGCGATGGAGGAATTTCTCTGAAATCTAAATGGTGGAGAAGAAGACAAATCCAGCCTTCTTCAAGGGTCTGACCATCCCATTCATTTGGATTTTTCTTTTATGGCAGTTCATTGGGAAAACTATATATATATATATATATATATATATATATATATATATATATATATATGAAAGGTAATGTCCCTGCCCATGCCTGCTGGACCATGAGTCAGCGGTAATATGCACCTTACTGCTGACCGCCCTGTCCAACGAGGCCAAAACATTGCCTTCCACATGCCGGTAGAGAGCCGGAATGGCCTTCCCTGAAAAGAAATGGCATCTTGGATCCTGCCACTGAGGTACAGCACATTCCACAAATTCACGGAAGGGGGCAGAGTCTACCAGCTGAAAAGGCAGCAGTTGCAGTGCTAGCAATTTGGCCAAGCTAGCATTCAGACGCTGATCATGTGGATGGCTGGGACCGAATTTCTTTTTACGGTTTAGCAACTAGGGTAGGAAAATTTGCCTGCTAAAATCAGATGGAGGTGTACTGATAGCATATTGGCTGAAAGTGCTTGGGACACCTATTGCTATACCTTCATTTCTCTCAGTGCAGGTTTTTGAGAGAACTGGAGGTATAGTGGGTTTGGGGATCCCAGATGAGGAGCACGGAGAAGCCCGCCTTTTTCTTTGATGTGGGTCTTTCAAGTGCTGTTGCCAACGGACTGAATGGGAGATCGTCATATGTCTGGTCAAGCATGTGGTGCCCAAGCAGCTGCTGTTCTGGCCACGCTTGACCTGCTTCAGACATAGGTTGCAAACAGCAACCTATGTTTCTGTCTGGTCAAGCATGTGGTGCAATCTGCTGCACACGTGTCAAAAAAGGCCCACACCAAGGAACTTTTCAAAATCAGCGGGGAGTCAGCAGCGTCCTGCACCTGCGGAGCTCTGCGGTGTGATGCAGAAGGGTGGCTGCCCTTAATCTGCCCCCTAGAGGACATCCTGCCTCGTTGGAGTTGTGCCTCCTCCACCTCCTCTCTTCTATCAGGCACCCAAGTAGAGTTAGTGACCTCATCATCCCCTCTCTCCTCGTCACTGGAGCAAACTTGGAAGTATGCTGCGGCTGGGGGAACATGACTGCCAGTTTCTAGTCCTTCTTGGGCACCCCCTCTCTCTAGGCTCATTTTACTCCTTTTCTCAACCTGGGAAACAACATCAGAACCTTCCAATCGCTGCGCATCCTCCATCAGCATGTACCCGACTCTGGTCAAATAGTTCGGGGGACTCCTCTGTGCATGATGCTGGGGCTAGGGAAGGAGTGACTGTGGACAAGGAGCCAGTGGAATAGGCCACTTTGGCAGCTGCATTGGTAGGCAAACTACTCTGAGCCTGGGTGACAGAGGATGAGGAGGATGAGGACGGCTTTGTTATCCACTCCCCCAACTCTTCTGCATGTTCTGGCTCAATAACATGCCCAGCAGCAGAAAAAAAGGACAAGTGTGCCCCACAACCACCTGCAGAAGATGCACCATGTCCGCGACCAGCACTGTTGACTGTAGACACAGAGCCTGCTTGCCCTCTTTTAGTGGCCTCTGAGCGCCTACCTCTTCTTGGTGGCCTTCCGGACATGATGTATGTTTTGTTTGGCAACACCACACTGCACTGTATTGTGTGCTGTGTACACCACCAGAAAAGTAGTAGCCACTGCACTACGGTTGCACTGTATTGTGTAATGTGTACACCACCAGAAAAGTAGTAGCAACTGCATTACGGCTGCACTGTTTTGTGTGCTGTGTACACCACCAGAAAAGTAGTAGCAACTGCACTATGGTTGCACTGTATTGTGTAATATGTACACCACCAGAAAAGTAGAAGCAACTGCACTACGGCTGCACTGTTTTGTGTGCTGTGTACACCACCAGACAAGTAGTAGCAACTGCACTATGGCTGCACTGTATTGTGTGATGCGTACACCACCAGAAAAGTAGGAGCAACTGCACTATGGTTGCACTGTTTTGTGTAATGTGTACACCACCAGAAAAGTAGGAGCAACTGCACTACGGCTGCACTGTTTTGTGTGCTGTGTACACCACCAGAAAAGTAGTAGCAACTGCACTACGGCTGCACTGTATTGTGTGATGCGTACACCACCAGAAAAGTAGTAGCAACTGCACTACGGCTGCACTGTATTGTGTAATGTGAACACCACCAGAAAAGTAGTAGCAACTGCACTACGGCTGCACTGTATTGTGTAATGTGTACACCATCAGAAAAGTAGGAGCAACTGCACTACGGCTGCACTGTATTGTGTGATGTGTACACCACCAAAAAGTAGTAGCAACTACACTACAGTTGCACTGTATTGTTTAATGTGTACACCACCAGAAAAGTAGTAGCAACTGCACTACGGCTGCACTGTATTGTGTAATGTGTACACCATCAGAAAAGTAGGAGCAACTGCACTACGGCTGCACTGTATTGTGTGATGTGTACACCACCAAAAAGTAGTAGCAACTACACTACAGTTGCACTGTATTGTTTAATGTGTACACCACCAGAAAAGTAGTAGCAACTGCACTACAGTTGCACTGTATTGTGTAATGTATACACCACCAGAAAAATAGTAGCAACTGCACTACATCTGCACTGTTTTGTGTGCTGTGCACACCACCAGAAAAATAGTAGCAACTGCACTATATCTGCACTGTTTTGTGTGCTTTGTACACCACAAGAAAAGGAGTAGCAACTGCACTACGGTTGCACTGTTTTGTGTGCTGTGAACACCACCAGAAAAGTAGTAGCAACTACACTACCATTGCACTGTATTGTGTAATGTGTACACCACCAGAAAAGGAGTAGCAACTGCACTACGGTTGCACTGTATTGTGTGCTGTATACACCACCAGAAAAGTAGTAGCAACTGCACTATGGCTGCACTGTATTTTGTAATGTGTACACCACCAGAAAAGTAGTAGCAACTGCACTACGGCTGCACTGTATTTTGTAATGTGTACACCACCAGAAAAGTAGTAGCAACTACACTACGGCTGCACTGTATTGTGTAATGTGTACACCACCAGAAAAGTAGTAGCAACTGCACTACGGTTGCACTGTATTGTGTAATGTGTACAGCACCAGAAAAGTAGTAGCAACTGCACTACGGTTGCACTGTATTGTGTAATGTATACACCACCAGAAAAATAGTAGCAACTGCACTACATCTGCACTGTTTTGTGTGCCGTGCACACCACCAGAAAAGTAGTGGCAACTGCACTATGGCTGCACTGTATTGTGTGATGTGTACACCACCAGAAAAGTAGTAGCAACTACTCTACGGTTGCACTGTATTGTGTGCTGTGTACACCACCAGAAAAGTAGTAGCAACTGCACTACGGTTGCACTGTATTGTGTAATGTATACACCACCAGAAAAATAGTAGCAACTGCACTACATCTGCACTGTTTTGTGTGCTGTGCACACCACCAGAAAAGTAGTGGCAACTGCACTATGGCTGCACTGTATTGTGTGCTGTGTACACCACCAGAAAAGTAGTAGCAACTACACTACGGTTGCACTGTATTGTGTAATGTGTACACCACCAGAAAAGTAGTAGCAACTGCACTACGGTTGCACTGTATTGTGTAATGTGTACACCACCAGAAAAATAGTAGCAATTGCACTATATCTGCACTGTGTCAGAGAGGTTACCTGGTTGGGCGTCGGTGCGCGCCGGGGCCCGTTGGTGCGCGCGTTCCTGTGCGTGCTGGGGCGCGTGCTTCTGGGGGCACTGGCGCATCTAAACTGGCTGGCCGCGTTGTGCATGGTGGTGCTGGTGTGCGCGCCGGTGTCCGGGGGCGCGCTCGGGCACGTGCGGGTGTGCGGGCGTCTGTGCGTTTGGCGCCAATCAGCCTATTTAGGTCTGCTGTTATCTCTGATCAGTGCTGCCTGATCAACAGCTCTGTGCCTAGTTCCTGTTTCCTGTTTCCTCTTCCTAGTTCCTGTGTTCCTGAGTTCCTGAGTTCCTGATCTGTTGACGACCCAGCTTGCCTTTGGATTCTTCTGACCTCCGCCTGCATCTGACCCCGGCTTGTTTTGACCTTGCTTCTGCCTGCTCCTCCTGTACCTCTGCTGCCCGCCTGTTGCCAAACCCAGCCTGTGCATTGACCTGTCTTTAGCTCCTGCCCAGCATCCGTTGCCTGTGCCTCTAACCATCACCTGCTGACTGAAGACTGCTAGCTTCCGAAATACAGACTCCTGCACAGGCTCTCATACCACTCCGCACTTGTGTGCTTCCTGTCTGCTCTACCAGGGGCCGCAAATCGGATACGTAAGGGAGCCTACCCTCTGCCCAAGTCGACTCTCCGGTCTGGTAAGTGAGAGACCTGACAGTATCAGGCAGCCATGACCGAGTCCGGGCAGGGGGCCTCCCCCATAGATGAACTCTGTAGGCACCTAGCGGGCCTCACCCAGGCAGTCAAAAGCCTACAAGAAGGCTATACCAGATTAGAGGGACAAGTCCAGGCCCTCTCAGCATCTCCTCAAGGAGCAGCGTCTGCTGGCCCTTCCGCAGCACTCTCTGTAGTAATGCTCCCCCCGGTGCCCAGGGTACCCACACCCGAAAAGTTCTTTGGAGAACGTTGCAAGTACCGGGCATTCCGCAACGCATGTGAGCTGTATTTTGCCTTACAACCCCGCACGTTTTCTCTGGAAGCCACAAAGGTGGGGTTCGTCATATCACTACTGACCGGCGAGCCTCAAACTTGGGCTCACCGTTTACTGGAGCAAAAATCCAGATCTCTGGATTCCTTGGATGACCTCTTCCTAGCAATGTCTCAGCTATACGAGGACCCCCAACTAACGGCTACTGCTGAAGCCACCATGCACTCCCTGCAGCAAGGTCGCAGAGCGGCCGAAGACTACGCCGTAGAGTTCAGACGTTGGAGCTCTGATACAGAGTGGAATGACGCGGCCTTGCGTCACCAATATCGGTTGGGGTTATCTGATCCCCTCAAAGATGAACTGGCACGTGTTGGGATACCTCAGACGTTGGATGAGCTCATAAACTTGTCAATCTAGATCGACCGCCGTCTGAGAGAGAGACGTTCAAAGAGGTCCGTTAGCCACCCATGTCCCACTTGGATGTTGCCCAGGGTTCCTAGTGCTCCGAATCAAGTTCCTCCCGCCTCTTCTGCTCCAGCCACAGAAGCTCCAGAACCCATGCAGCTCAGTCTGCTCCGTCCATCCCTGACCCTAGAAGAAAAGACGCGCAGACGTACGCTCAATTTTTGTCTGTACTGCGGAGAACAAGGACATTTTGTGAGGGCCTGCCCCAACAAGAGACGTAAGTGCCTGCCGTCCTCTTCTTTATGTGCACCAGTCTTACCCAGATCTGGTAACCATTTGACACTTTCTGTTATGTTACAGCTTCCTGGAAGGAACATCCCAGTACCGGTCATTATTGACTCAGGAGCATGCAGCGGCTTCATTGACCGAACCTTTGTTGATAACCATAGTATTCCTCTCCAACCCAAGGCCCAGGGACTTGCAGTATTCTTAGCAGACGGTTCCACCCTCAGCTCCGGACCAGTTACCCAGGAGACCGTTCCCTTACTGGCCACTATTGGCCCGGAACATCAGGAACTCTTACGCCTGGATGTCATCTCCTCTCCCCTCTTTCCAATTATCCTAGGAATGCCTTGGCTGCAAGCTCACAATCCCAGCATCGACTGGTCCACAGGAAAGATTCAGTTTCTCTCCAATTACTGCAAACAACACAGTCTACTGGGAACACCCATTACACCATCTCAGTGCCTTTGCTTAGACTCCGATACCAAGCTTTACCAATCCCTTCCCAAGCCCTACCGGGATTTCCTGGATGTGTTCAGCAAGAAGGGGGCAGAGACTCTCCCGGTACACAGGCCCTATGACTGCCCAATAGAACTCTTACCCGGAACTGAAGTTCCCTTCGGAAGGATTTTTCCTTTAACTGAGCAGGAGCTGGGCACCCTGAAAACCTATATAGATGAAAACCTAAAGAAGGGATTCATTCGCCCCTCCACATCTCCTGCAGGTGCGGGCATCTTCTTCGTTGAGAAGAAGGATCACTCCCTACGTCCCTGCATCGACTACTGGGAATTAAATAAAATTACCATAAAAAACAGATATCCGCTACCCTTAGTACCTGAACTGTTTCAAAGATTGGGGTCCGCTACAGTTTTCACCAAGTTGGATCTCCGCGGAGCCTACAATTTGATCCGCATAAGAGAGGGGGACGAGTGGAAGACGGCTTTTCGTACTCGATTCGGGCACTTTGAGTACCTCGTCATGCCCTTTGGCCTGTGTAACGCACCAGCCACCTTCCAACACTTCGTTAATGATGTCTTCCGTGACTTTCTGGACCTGTACGTCATAGTCTATCTGGACGATATTCTGTTTTTTTCCGCTTCCCTGATCGACCACCGCAGACATGTACGAAACGTACTTACCCGACTCAGGCAATATGGGCTTTATGCCAAACTCGAAAAATGTGAGTTTGAGCTCCAATCTATTCAGTTTCTAGGCCTGGTGATCTCTCCCGAGGGTATCAAGATGGACCCTCAAAAAGTATCCACTATCCTGGATTGGCCTGCACCTGTAGATAAGAAAGGAGTATAGCGCTTTATTGGCTTCGCCAATTTCTATAGGAAGTTCATCAAAGGATTTTCTTCGATAATAACCCCCATCACTGAACTCATCAGACAAGGGACCCGGTTTTGCTGGACTCCTAAGGCGCAGCTGGCCTTTGAAGAACTCAAGGCTTTGTTTACCTCAGCCACCATTCTTAAACATCCCAATCCAGCCCTACCTTTCGTATTGGAAGTTGACGCATCCGAAATTGCGGTAGGAGCTGTGCTCTCGCAAAGACAAGGCGCCAAAACTCTCCTGTACCCTGTGGGGTTTTTCTCACGTAAACTTTCATCTTCAGAAAAGAATTACGACGTGGGAGATCGGGAACTTCTAGCCATCAAAGCAGCTTTAGAAGAATGGCGTTATCTTCTGGAGGGTGCTGCTCACCCCATTTTGGTCTACACAGACCATAAAAATTTAGAATACCTGAGAACGGCTAAGAGACTAAAACCTCGGCAGGCCAGATGGGCACTTTTTTTTTTGCGATTCCAATTCCACATTACCTACAGACCCGGATCCAAGAATGTCAAGTCTGACGCACTCTCTCGCATGTTCCACGACTCAGAAAAAGCCCTACCTCCAGACACCATCCTCCCTTCTGGGAATTTCCTGCTGCTTCAAGAAGATCTTGTCTCTCAAATTAGACGGGCCTCTATGGGAATGACACCACCTGCTGAAGCTCGTGCCAAAGATGGGCTGTTTTGGTATGAAAACAAAATTGTGGTCCCTGAGGAGCTAAAAGTACAGGTGTTAGAACTTTGCCATGATCACAAGTTGGCTGGACACTTTGGCTCACGAAAAACAATCGATCTAGTACAACGTACCTTCTGGTGGCCTCATCTTGTTAAAGATTGCAAGGAGTATGTTGATTCTTGTAATACCTGTGCCAGAAGCAAGAATAGCCGGGCAAGGACGTGGGGTCTGTTAAAACCTTTACCGGTCCCAGAGAGGCCGTGGACCATGATTTCAATGGACTTCATTGTTGAACTCCCCCCATCAGAAGGGTTTTCTTCCATCTTTGTTGTGGTAGATAGCCTGTCTAAGATGGCCCATTTCCTTCCCATGAAGGGTACCCCCTCGGCTATGGAAACAGCTACTATCTTTATCAGAGAAATTATCAGATTACATGGAGTACCAACGAACATAGTTTCTGACCGTGGTGCCCAGTTCACCTCCAGATTCTGGAAAGCCCTCTGCGGCTCCTTGGAAATTGAATTAGCATTCTCCTCGGCAGTCAAATGGGCAAACTGAAAGGACGAATCAGACCTTGGAGCAATATCTCCGCTGTTTTTCTGCATTCTCCCAGGACGATTGGGCCTCCCTGCTCCCTATCGCAGAGTTCTCTTACAATAATTCATTGCACTCAGCTACCAATCAAACACCATTCTATGCTAATTACGGCTTCCACATGTCCTTTTTGCCTGGGTCAATACCCGAGTGCTCTGTCCCTGCAGTGTCTGAAACTTTGGATTTCTTTTCAACAAACAATAAACTACTACAGGACACCATGGCCAAGGCTCAGGAATACTACAAGAGGATGTTCGACAGGAAGAGGCGTGGAGAGCTTGTCTTGGAACCCGGCAACCCAGTTTGGTTATCCACCGCTAACCTGAAGTTGGCCTGTCCGTTCAGAAAACTAGGCCCTAAGTACTTGGGTCCTTTTTTGGTTAAGAGGAAGATTAACAACGTGGCCTATGAACTTGACCTGCCTAACTCCCTGAAGATACATCCAGTCTTCCACGTGTCTCTTTTGAAACCGGTTACTCCCAATTCCTTTGTTGGCCGTAGTATCGGTCCACCAGTTGACGGCGAAGAGGAGTTTGAGGTGGAGGCAATTTTAGATTGCAGAAGAAGACGCAACCAAACCCAATACCTCGTAAAGTGGAAGGGCTATGGGCCTGAAGACAACTAATGGGAGCCGGAAAGCAACTTGCATGCCAGAGAGCTCTTGCAGTCATTCAAAGTTTCTCATGCCACAAAGTTGGCCCAGCTGGGCATCCGGAGTCTGCCCTTGAGGAGGGGGCACTGTCAGAGAGGTTACCTGGTTGGGCGTCGGTGCGCGCCGGGGCGCGTTGGTGCGCGCGTTCCTGTGCGTGCTGGGGCACGTGCTTTTGGGGGCACTGGCGCGTCTAAACTGGCTGGCCGCATTGTGCATGGTGGTGCTGGTGTGCGCGCCGGTGTCCGGGGGCGCGCTCGGGCGCGTGCGGGCGTCTGTGCGTATCGGCACGTGAACGAGCGCGGCGTTTGGCGCCAATCAGCCTATTTAGGTCTGCTGTTATCTCTGATCAGTGCTGCCTGATCAACAGCTCTGTGCCTAGTTCCTGTTTCCTGTTTCCGGTTACTAGTTCCTGTGTTCCTGAGTTCCTGAGTTCCTGATCTGTTGACGACCCGGCTTGCCTTTGGATTCTTCTGACCTCCGCCTGCATCTGACCCTTGTTTTGACCTTGCTTCTGCCTGCTCCTCCTGTACCTCTGCTGCCCGCCTGTTGCCAAACCCAGCCTGTGCATTGACCTGTCTTTAGCTCCTGCCCAGCATCCATTGCCTGTGCCTCTAACCATCACCTGCTGTCTGAAGACTGCTAGCTTCCGAAATATGGACTCCTGCACAGGCTCTCATACCACTCCGCACTTGTGTGCTTCCTGTCTGCTCTACCAGGGGCCGCAAAGTCGGATACGTAAGGGAGCCTACCCTCTGCCCAAGTGGACTCTCCGGTCTGGTAAGTGAGAGACCTGACACACTGTTTTGTGTGCTGTGTACACCACCAGAAAAGTAGTAGCAACTACACTACGGTTGCACTGTATTGTGTGATGTGTACACCACCAGAAAAGTATTAGCAACTGCACTATGGTTGCACTGTATTGTGTGCTGTGTACACCACCAGAAAAGTAGTAGCAACTGCACTATGGCTGCACTGTATTGTGTAATGTGTACACCACCAGAAAAGTAGTAGCAACTGCACTACGGTTGCACTGTATTTTGTAATGTGTACACCACCAGAAAAGTAGTAGCAACTGCACTACGGTTTCACTGTATTGTGTGCTGTGTACATCACCAGAAAAGTAGTAGCAACTCCACTATGGTTGCCCTGTATTGTGTAATATGTACACCAGCAGAAAAGTAGTAGCAACTGCACTACGTCTGCACCGTTTTGTGTGCTGTGTACACCACCAGAAAAGTAGTAGCAACTGCACTACGGCTGCACTGTATTGTGTGATGTGTACACCACCAGAAAAGTAGTAGCAACTGCACTACAGTTGCACTGTATTGTGTAATGTGTACACCACCAGAAAAGGAGGTGCAACTGCACTACGGTTGCACTGTATTGTGTGCTGTGTACACCACCAGAAAAGTAGTAGCAACTGCACTACGGTTGCACTGTATTTTGTAATGTGTACACCACCAGAAAAGTAGTAGCAACTGCACTATGGTTGTACTGAATTGTGTGCTGTGTACACCACCAGAAAAGGAGTAGCAACTGCACTACGGTTGCACTGTATTGTGTGCTGTGTACACCACCAGAAAAGTAGTAGCAACTGCACTATGGTTGCACTGTTTTGTGTGCTGTGTACACCACCAGAAAAGTAGTAGCAACCACTCTATGGTTGCACTGTATTGTGTACTGTGTACACCACCAGAAAAGTAGTAGCAACTGCACTACGGTTGCACTGTATTGTGTGATGTGTATACCACCAGAAAAGTAGTAGCAACTGCACTACATCTGCACTGTATTTTGTAATGTGTACACCACCAGAAAAGTAGTAGCAACTGCGCTACTTTTGCACTGTAATGTGTACTCCACCAGAAAAATAGTAGCAACTGCACTACATCTGCACTGTTTTGTGTGCTGTGCACACCACCAGAAAAGTAGTAGCAACTGCACTATGGCTACACTGTATTGTGTGCTGTGTACACCACCAGAAAAGTACTAGCAACTGCACTATGGCTGCACTGTATTGTGTAATGTGTATACCACCAGAAAAGTAGTAGCAACTGCACTACATCTGCACTGTTTTGTGTGCTGTGTACACCACCAGAAAAGTCGTAGCAACTGCACTACGGTTGCACTGTATTGTGTGATGTGTACACCACCAGAAAAGTAGTAGCAACTGCACTATGGTTGCACTGTTTTGTGTGCTGTGTACACCACCAGAAAAGGAGTAGCAACTGCACTACGGTTGCACTGTTTTGTGTAATGTGTACACCACCAGAAAAGTAGTAGCAACTGCACTACGGCTGCACTGTATTGTGTAATGTGTACACCACCAGAAAAGTAGTAGCAACCACTCTATGGTTGCACTGTATTGTGTACTGTGTACACCACCAGAAAAGTAGTAGCAACTGCACTACGGTTGCATTGTATTGTGTGATGTGTATACCACCAGAAAAGTAGTAGCAACTGCACTACATCTGCACTGTATTTTGTAATGTGTACACCACCAGAAAAGTAGTAGCAACTGCGCTACTTTTGCACTGTAATGTGTACTCCACCAGAAAAATAGTAGCAACTGCACTACATCTGCACTGTTTTGTGTGCTGTGCACACCACCAGAAAAGTAGTAGCAACTGCACTATGGCTACACTGTATTGTGTGCTGTGTACACCACCAGAAAAGTACTAGCAACTGCCCTATGGCTGCACTGTATTGTGTAATGTGTATACCACCAGAAAAGTAGTAGCAACTGCACTACATCTGCACTGTTTTGTGTGCTGTGTACACCACCAGAAAAGTCGTAGCAACTGCACTACGGTTGCACTGTATTGTGTGCTGTGTACACCACCAGAAAAGTAGTAGCAACTCCACTATGGTTGCCCTGTATTGTGTAATGTGTACACCACCAGAAAAGTAGTAGCAACTGCACTACGTCTGCACTGTTTTGTGTGCTGTGTACACCACCAGAAAAGTAGTAGCAACTGCACTACGGCTGCACTGTATTGTGTGCTGTGTACACCACCAGAAAAGTACTAGCAACTGCACTATGGCTGCACTGTATTTTGTAATGTATATACCACCAGAAAAATAGTAGCAACTGCACTACATCTGCACTGTTTTGTGTGCTGTGCACACCACCAGAAAAGTAGTAGCAACTGCACTACGGTTGCACTGTATTGTGTAATGTGTACACCACCAGAAAAGTAGTAGCAATTGCACTACGGTTGCACTGTATTGTGTGCTGTGTACACCACCAGAAAAGTAGTAGCAACTGCACTACAGTTGCACTGTATTGTGTAATGTGTACACCACCAAAAAAGAAGTAGCAACTGCACTACAGTTGCACTGTATTTTGTAATGTGTATACCACCAGAAAAGTACTAGCAACTGCACTACGGTTGCACTGTATTTCGTAATGTGTACACCACCAGAAAAGTAGTAGCAACTGCACTACGGTTGCACTGTATTGTGTGCTGTGTACACCACCAGAAAAGTAGCAGCAACTGCACTACGGTTGCACTGTATTGTGTGATGTGTACACCACCAGAAAAGTAGTAGCAACTGCACTACGGTTCCACTGTATTGTGTGAGGAGTACACCACCAGAAAAGTAGTAGCAACTGCACTACGGTTGCACTGTATTGTGTAATGTGTACACCACCAGAAAAGTAGTAGCAACTGTACTACAGTTGCACTGTATTTTGTAATGTGTACACCACCAGAAAAATAGTAGCAACTGCACTACATCTGCACTGTTTTGTGTGCTGTGCACACCACCAGAAAAGTAGTAGCAACTGCACTACGGCTGCACTGTATTGTGTAATGTGTACACCACCAGAAAAGTAGTAGCAACTGCACTATGGTTGCACTGTATTGTGTGCTGTGTACACCACCAGAAAAGTACTAGCAACTGCACTATGGCTGCACTGTATTTTGTAATGTGTATACCACCAGAAAAATAGTAGCAACTGCACTGTTTTGTGTGCTGTGCACACCACCAGAAAAGTAGTAGCAACTGTACTACGGTTGCACTGTATTGTGTAATGAGTACAACACCAGAAAAGTAGTAGCAACTGCACTACGGTTGCACTGTATTGTGTGATGTGTACACCACCAGAAAAGTAGTAGCAACTGCACTACGGTTGCACTGTATTGTGTGAGGAGTACACCACCAGAAAAGTAGTAGCAACTGCACTACGGTTGCACTCTATTGTGTAATGTGTACACCACCAGAAAAGTAGTAGCAACTGTACTACAGTTGCACTGTATTTTGTAATGTGTACACCACCAGAAAAATAGTAGCAACTGCACTACATCTGCACTGTTTTGTGTGCTGTGCACACCACCAGAAAAGTAGTAGCAACTGCACTACGGCTGCACTGTATTGTGTAATGTGTACACCACCAGAAAAGTAGTAGCAACTGCACTATGGTTGCACTGTATTGTGTGCTGTGTACACCACCAGAAAAGTACTAGCAACTGCACTATGGCTGCACTGTATTTTGTAATGTGTATACCACCAGAAAGATAGTAGCAACTGCACTACATCTGCACTGTTTTGTGTGCTGTGCACACCACCAGAAAAGTAGTAGCAACTGTACTACGGTTGCACTGTATTGTGTAATGAGTACAACACCAGAAAAGTAGTAGCAACTGCACTACGGTTGCACTGTATTGTGTAATGTGTACACCACTAGAAAAGGAGTAGCAACTGCACTACGGTTGCACTGTATTGTGTGCTGTGTACACCACCAGAAAAGTAGTAGCAACTGCACTACATCTGCACTGTATTGTGTGCTGTGTACACCACCAGAAAAGTAGTAGCAACTGCACTATGGTTGCACTGTAGATATATGGTACACTGGATGCTGCAGAGTGTATATATATATAAATACATACTAGACTGTCTGTATATAGAGTATCTCACAAAAGTGAGTACACCCCTCACATTTTTGTAAATATTTTATATCTTTTCATGTGACAATACTGAAGAAATGACACTTTGCTACAATGTAAAGTAGTGAGTGTACAGCTTGTATAACAGTGTAAATTTGATGTCCCCTCTAAATAACTCAACGCACAGCCATTAATGTCTAAACCACTGGCAACAAAAGTGAGTACACCCCTAAGTGAAAATGTCCAAATTGGGCCCAAAGTGTCAATATTTTCTGTGGCCACCATTATTTTCCAGTAGTGCCTTAACCCTCTCGGGCATGGGGTTCACCAGAGCTTCACAGGTTCCCACTGGAGTCCTCTTCCACTCCTCCATGATGATATCACGGAGCTGATGGATGTTAGAGACCTAGCGCTACTCCACCTTCCAGAATGAAGATAGAAGAAAGAAGAAGCATTTAAATAAAGGAATTGTCAAAAACTGTCTCTTGTCATTTTTAACATTTTTGACAGTTTTTTGTGAAGTGGTAGGGGTACTTTTGTACCCCCTTACCATTTCACACAGGGGGAGGGCCGGGACCTGGGGGTCCCCTTGTTAAAGTTGGCTTCCAGATTCCGATAAGCCCCCCACCCGCAGACCCCCACAACCACCGGACAAGGGTTGTGGGGATAAGGCCCTTGTCCCCATCAACATGGGGACAAGGTGCTTTGGTGGTCTACCCCAAAGCACCCTCCCAATGTTGAGGGCATGTGTCCTGGTATGGTTCAGGAGGGGGGGCGCTCTCTTGTCCCCCCTCTTTTCCTGCAGCCTGCCAGGTTGCATGCTCGGATAAGGGTCTGGTATTGATTTTTGGGGGGACCCCATGCCATTTTTTTTTAATTTTGGCACGGGGTTCCCCTTAAAATCCATACCAGACCTGAAGGGCCTGGTATGGAATTTAGGGGGACCCCCACGTCATTTTTTTTTTTTTTCATTTTGGTTCGGGGTTCCCCTGTGGGGAATTCCCATGCTGTTTTTATCAATGAACTTTTATGTGTATTGTCGGACCGGCAATTCATTAATAGCCGTGAGTAGTTTTAAATGACTTTTTTTCCTTTGAAATGTAATTTTGCTGTCAGACTGTTCTAAACACGGGAAACATGCGTCCCTTTACAGGCATACTATAGACACCCCCCAGGTATGAAATTTAAAGGAATATTACACTTTTATTGTTTCACTTTAAGCATTATTAAAATCAGTGCTCTTGAAAAAACGGACGTTTTTAAAACTTTTTTTTGCATTGATCCATGTCCCCTGGGGCAGGACCCGGGTCCCCAAACACTTTTTATGACAATACCTTGCATATAAGCCTTTAAAATTAGCACTTTTGATTTCTCCCATAGACTTTTAAAAGGGTGTTCCGCAACTTTTGAATTTGCCGTGAACACCCAAAATTGTTCGCTGTTCGGTGAACTGGCGAACAGCCGATGTTCGAGTCGAACATGAGTTCGACTCAAACTCGAAGCTCATCCCTACTCCCTAGTACCAGCAGCATTCATGCAGCCCCAGACCATGACACTCCCACCACCATGCTTGACTGTAGACAAGACACACTTGTCTTTGTACTCCTCACCTGGTTGCCGCCACACACGCTTGACACCATCTGAACCAAATACGTTCATCTTGGCCTCATCAGACCACAGGACATGGTTCCAGTAATCCATGTTCTTAGCCTGCTTGTCTTTAGCCAACTGTTTGCAGGCTTTCTTGTGCATCATCTTTAGAAGAGGCTTCCTTCTGGGACGACAGACATGCAGACCAATTTGATGCAGTATGTGGCGTATGGTCCGAGCACTGACTGGCTGACCCCCCACCCCTTCAACCTCTGCAGCAATGTCGGCATCACTCATATGTCTATTTCCCAAAGCCTCCCTCTGGATATGATGCTGAGCATGTGCACTCAACTTTTTTTGTTGACCATGGTGAGGCCTCTTCTGAGTGGAACCTGTCCTATTAAAAGGCTGTATGATCTTGGCCACCATGCTGCAGCTCAGTTTCAGGGTCTTGGCAATCTTTTTATAGCGTAGGCCATCTTTATATAGAGCAACGATTATTTTTTTCAGATCCTCAGAGAGTTCTTTGCCATGAGGTGCCATGTTGAACTTCTAGTGACCAGTATAAGAGCGTGAGAGCGATAACACCAAATTTAACACACCTGCTCCTCATTCACACCTGAGACATTGTAACAGTAATGAGTCACATGACACCGGGGAGGGAAAATGGCTAATTGGGCCCAATTTGGACATTTTCACTTAGGGGTGTACTCACTTTTGTTGCCAGCAGTTTAGACATTAATGGCTGTGTGTTCAGTTATTTTGAGGGGACAGAAAATTTACACTGTTATACAAGCTGTACACTCACTACTTTACATTGTAGCAAAGTGTCATTTCTTCAGTGTTGTCACATGAAAAGATATAATAAAATATTCACAAAAATGTGAGGGGTGTGCTCACTTTTGTGAGATACTGTATATCAAATACACCGTCTGAAGTAGATTAGAAATAGTACACCACAAAATGCACTGTAGAATGTAGATCTCTAGGCTACACTGACTGGATGCAGAGTATATATATATATATATATATATATATATAAAAATACATATACAGTGGGGATGAAAGTATTTAGACCCCCTTAAATTTTTCACTCTTTGTTATATTGCAGCCATTTGCTAAAATCATTTAAGTTAATTTTTTTTCCTCATTGATGTACACACAGCACCCCATATTGACCGAAAAACACAGAATTGTTGACATTTTTGCAGATTTATTAAAAAAGAAAAACTAAAATATCACATGGTCCTAAGTATTCAGACCCTTTGCTGTGACACTCATATATTTAACTCAGGTGCTGTCCATTTCTTCTGATCATCCTTGAGATGGTTCTACACCTTCATTTGAGTACAGCTGTGTTTGATTATACTGATTGGACTTGATTAGGAAAGCCACACACCTGTCTATATAAGACCTTACAGCTCACAGTGCATGTCAGAGCAAATGAGAATCATGAGGTCAAAGGAACTGCCTGAAGAGCTCAGAGACAAAATTGTGGCAAGGCACAGATCTGGCCAAGGTTACAAAAAAATTTCTGCTGCACTTAAGGTTCCTAAGAGCACAGTGGCCTCCATAATCCTTAAATGGAAGACGTTTGGGACGACCAGAACCCTTCCTAGAGCTGGCGCCCGGCCAAACTGAGCTATCGGGGGAGAAGAGCCTTGGTGAGAGAGGTAAAGAAGAACCCAAAGATCACTGTGGCTGAGCTCCAGAGATGCAGTCGGGAGATGGGAGAAAGTTGTAGAAAGTCAACCATCACTGCAGCCCTCCACCAGTCGGGGCTTTATGGCAGAGTGACCAGACGGAAGCCTCTCCTCAGTGCAAGACACATGAAAGCCCACATGGAGTTTGCTAAAAAAAACATCTGAAGGACTCCAAGATGGTGAGAAATAAGATTCTCTGGTCTGATGAGACCAAGATAGAACTTTTTGGACAGCAAAGAGTCAGCAAAGGGTCTGAATACTGAGGACCATGTGATATTTCAGTTTTTCTTTTTTAATAAATCTGCAAAATTGTCAACAATTCTGTGTTTTTCTGTCAATATGGGGTGCTGTGTGTACATTAATGAGGAAAGAAAATGAACTTAAATGATTTTAGCAAATGGCTACAATATAACAAAGAGTGAAATATATATATATACTCTGCATCCAGTCAGTGTAGCCTAGAGATCTACATTCTACAGTGCATTCCGTGGTGTACTATTTCTAATCTACTTCAGGCGGTGTATTTGATATATGCAGTATCTCACAAAAGTGAGTACACCCCTCTATTTTCCGAATACTTTCCGTCCCCACTGTAACTTGAATTGAATTATATTCCTCCTGCAACCGCTGATTGTCTGCATGAGGGAGAGGAGGAGAAGTGATTTTTCCATATTCCTCCTGCAGCATTCAGTGGCTGCAGGAGGAATATGGAAAAATCACTTCCTCTATATGCAAGCGCCCACCGCTCCTCCTATCTAACTTTTTCTCTGCCCCCCATGCTCTCGGCCCCCTCCTTGTGCTCCCATGCTCTGTCTCCTGTACTCCGGGCCGTCCTTGTGCTCCCTGGCTTCCCCCAATGCTCTCTGGCCCCTCCTTGTGCTCCCATGCTCCGCCCCCTGTTCTATGGCCCCTCCTTGTACTCCCATGCTCCGCTCCCCGGTTCTCTGGCCCCTCCTTGTGCTCCCTGGCTTCCCCGTGCTCTCCACCCCCTCCTTGTGCTCCCATGCTCTGCCCCCTGTTCTCAGCCCCCTCCTTGTGCTCCCTGGCTTCCCCCATGCTCTCTGGCCCCTCCTTGTGCTCCCATGCTCTGCCCCCTGTTCTCAGCCCCCTTCTTGTGCTCCTATGCTCTGCCCCCTGTTCTTCGGCCTCTCCTTGTGCTCCCTGGCTTCCCTCCATGCTCTCCGCCCCTCCTTGCGCTCCAATACTCTGCCACTGTTCTCCGGCCCCTCCTTGTGCACCGCTCACTCCCTCTCTCCCCCCTCCCTCCCTCCTCCCTCTCTCTCTGCACTGTGCTGGGATCCCCCCACTCTCCTTCCTCCCAAGGCATGGGAAATTCTTAGAGGGGTGGGTTGCCACCTTGCTGGTTCCCAGATGTTTTATTGGCTGCATATGTCTGATGGGTGGGTAGGGTGCCCTGGAAGTGGTGCTGATGAACTGTGTGCTAGATCCGTGCATCTTTCTACAGCAATTTTTATTACTTGAATTTTTTTTTCCCATTATGGGCATGAGTGGGGCCTCATGTGCAAGTTTCGCCTAAGGCCTCACAAAGCCTAGAGCCACCTCTGATCGAGGCCTCAGTGGAGCTAGCTTTGCTGAGAGTTTGCTGAAGCTGAGGATCCAGTCTGGTACAATAGGTTGAGAGTTTCTGGAGATTATTGGAAGGAAGCAACTAATTTTCCAAAACATTAGTGGGCACAGACTGGTGAGAGAGGTCCTAGAGACCGTGTGCTCTTGCCATCCCTCTTATGCTAGAGTCAGCGTGTTTAAAAGGGGACATTGTGTCTGGAGTCCTGAAGAGCTCAGTCTATATAATACTCATTGAAAGAAATTTGATTGGATGCCCAAAGAGGAAGAGCAAGTTGCCATCATCTACTTGTGCAAGGACTTAGCTCACAGTTCTACAAAGAAATGTTAGTATCCTCAAATAGTTACTAGTGGTTACTGGAGTATCCTACCATTACCCGCTGCCTATCCAAGTTCTCATTAAAGCCTCAGAAAAAGCCTATCCCTAGAATGGTTAATGAGTTTGAAGAGTGATCAGAATTGTGTTCTTGGCTGCAAGGAAACTTCTGATAAAAGGGATCCTGGCATCTACTTAGTGGCACCTACGGGGTTAGTGCTACATTTGGGGGCTCATCTGAGGTTTTCCTGTACGAAAATTGCAGCAGTTGCTACTGGTAACTGATAGAAGAGAACGGAATAGAAATTTAGGCCAAAATGTATTCTGCTACATGTCTTCCCAATAAGTGTACGTTATTTGGTTTATGCAAAAGTTATAGTCTCTACAAACTATGGGATTTATATTGGAATTTACACAGCTATAGACGCTATACACTAATGGTGGTAATCAGCTACTTATAGTGGGATTATGATAGGGTGGCGGGCAATCTGGCTCTAACAGACACTATTTGGAAGGGTCACTAACTGACACTGGCATTGATAGTGACACTAATAACAGTGATTAGTGATAATACTGTACACTGATACTGTACTAATGACACTGGCTGGGAAGAAGTTAACATCTAGGGATAATCATGAAGGAGTTAACTGTGTGCCTAACAATGTGTAATGTGTGCTGCTTTTACTTTCTGATCTATTTTATTTCCCTGCTTTTCAGGGTGAAGAAACAGCCGGATTGCCGTTCCTATGCACACAGAGTTACAGTATGTGTGTTTGTAAACACAGAACTCTGTGTTATTAGCTAGAAAACGTTTATTTGAAAAAATATATGAATCAATGTTCTAGGTATGAACATTGATATTGAGTTAAATTGTTTAATTTCTAACTATTAAATGTTGATTGTGATGGTGTTACAATCCTTTTGTATTCTATTATTTTTTATCCTATTATTTTAGTGGTCTTATTGTTAGTATATATTTTGATTTTAGATCAATTACTGTATTTATCGGGGTATAACACGCACAGGTGTATAACACACACATTCATTTTAAGAGGGAAGTTTCGGGAAAAAAACTTAAATTTTAAATAAGGAACTTTGAAACAAAATATGGGTCAGTGCCCATCTGCAGCCTCACCATTGCCATCAATGCAGCCTGATCAATGCCCATCTGCAGCCTCATAAGTGCCATCAATGCAGCCTCACAGGTGCCATCAATGCAGCAGCCTCACCATTGCCATCAGTGCAGCCTGATCGATGCCCATCTGCAGCCTAGAGGGGACGGGGGGGGGGCGGGACGAGTGCAGACAGATTACATACAGTGAGAATCTCCTATGATAGACAGAACAGTGGTCCAATGGCGGCCCAGGAGACGGGACTTCCTATTACAGAGGCCGCCAAGTAAACAGGAGATTTTCACTGTATGTAATCTGATGTCACTTGTCCCGTCCCCCTCCCTGTCCCCTCTGAGGCAGCTAAAATTGAAGTATTGGCGTACAACACGTACATGCTTTTTGCACCCGATTTTCAGGGTGAAAAAGTGCATGTTATATGCCAATAAAAACAGTATATATTTTTTATCAATAATGGTTTGCAATATAAATTTATTCCACTAGATCAGTGGTCATCAACATGTCCTCAGGGCCCACTAACAGGCCAGGTTTTATGTTTTACTTTGGGGAGATGGAGACTAGAATACTGCAATCACTGAGCAGAAAATGATATCACCTGTGATGTATTTCAGTTATCTTGCAAACCTGGCCTGTTAGTGGGCCCTGAGGACAGGGTTGATGACCACTGCACTAGATGGCATTGTGGAGGCCAGTTTCCTAATGGCAATATAATTATTGGCCTCCAGGGGGAGTTATTTCTTAACACCCATTGAAATTACTATTTTATTTTGAATTTTATTTATTCATATATTTTTTGATAAACTTTTTCCAACTGATAATAAACATATCCGTTAGTTTAGGGAGTCTTCTTATAAATGTAAATTACTCTGAGTCCGGAATGCTTACCGGCTGTGAGGATTACAACAGATTGGTTATTCATTTTTATGTATATGTATATAAGGAGGAGGGCTCTATCACATGATCCCTGAAAACATCAGACGCTGCTGACGAAACGTGTAGGATCCTGTGATACGTGCCACGTCACTTCCGCCACTGTTTGGAACTCAGGTGGCGTCCCTGCTTTGTTTATGAGCGCGATCTTATCTTCTGTCTTGCAAGAGTAATTCTGTAGTTTAATAATAAATCTTTTAACGATACTACACCATGAGGAGTTTTATTCTTTCTTCCTGATATATACATACCACTCATCTGGCGGTCGTGTTATTCCTGAGCTGCTGTTATCTGGAGAGAATCTGTTTGCTGTTGTTGACTACCTGTAATGGGTGTCAATCCCATCTGGTGAGTAGGATACTTACCTAAACGTCGGTGGAAGGATTTGCACATTTGAAGATATCACAATCAAATTTGTTTGATGATCAGCAGACTGCACTAGCACTTTGTGGGAACAATTTGGTGGTGGATATTGGACTTTTAATACTGAAATAATATTGTATAATTTCACATTCATCATAGTTATGTGTTAGCGCGGTATGGAATCACTATTGTTTTCTTTACACATTTGAGGCTTTGAGCTTTACTACCTGCTGATAATATATATATATTTAATATATTTATTTCAAATTATATGTGCACTGTATATATATTTCCAGGGTGCGCAGGCGGGAGGGGATTGTAAACTCCTTCACATTTTCTTCAGAACTCTGGGTGTGATTGGACACAGCCGATCAGCTGATTTCAGCCAAAATCATTGGCTAAATTCTGTTGTCAAGCTCATGCTGTGTCCAATCACAGCACGGTTTGGCAGGCGGCGTGCTCATATAGGTACATTGTCCGGCCTGCCTGTGCCACCTGTCCGCAGTGAATCTACTGTGGGCAGGCTGCAAGTAGTTAGGCTAGCCGTATACTTTTCAATATGGTTGTACAACCTCCGTACAATCTCTTTTAGAGTTAACAAAAATCTGAGGGTTTACCTATACAGTAAAATCTTGATTTGAGAGCAACTTGGTTTGAGAGCGTTTTTCAAGACAAGGAAAACTTTTAAATAAATTTCGACTTGATTTACAGGTTGTGTCATATCACAAGTGAGTATAAAAGAGAAGAGAGGCTCCTCTATGTTTAGCAATGTGGTTACATTTATTGAAGGTACAACATTTAGCCACATATTGCTGCACTTAGAGGCACCTCTCTTCTCTTTTATACTCTGTATCTCCTGCTGGATTTAGCTTCTAATCCCCTTGTGGAGGCTTCCATTTGTGGATGGACATTTTGTGGTTACACAACCTGGTCACATTGCTATAATCTTTTTATATGGACTATAAACTGAAGGAGCTATGAATAAATGGTTGTGGAACGAACCATTTGAGTTTCCATTATTTCTTATGTGGAAATTTGCTTTGATATACAAGTGCTTTGGATTACAAGCATGTTTCTGGAACCAAATATGCTTGCAATCCAAGGTTTTACTGTATAATCTATTCAATTTATTTCCAACCAGACAGGCCTTTGTACTCCAGAGTTAAAGGAAATTGTACAATCAGATTGTGTAACGTGTAATCAGCTTTACTATCTCAGAAAATCACACATGTATGTGAACCAGCTGTTGGAATATGTTGTGATCCTTTCTGCACTTTTTTAAGTATTTTTAGGATATTAAAAACATATCTTAACCACTTCACATCCCGCATATAGTCATATGACGTCCACAGGGCGGGCGTCATATGACGTCCTGGGCTTCCCAGCCATGTGGGGGGCGTGCGCGCGCCCCCTCTGTGTCCCTCCGGACCTGATGTGCGTGCCCGGCGGCCGCGATGTCCGCCGGGCACCCGTGATTGCCCGTTAACCGACCAGGACTGTGGGTCTAACGTAAACACACAGATCCACATCCTGTCAGGTGAGAGGAGACTGACCATGTGTTCCCAGTACAGAGGAACACCGATCGGTCTCCTCCCCTTGTGAGTCCCCTCCCCCTACAGTTAGATTCACTCCCTAGGACACACAGTTAACCCTTTGATCGCCCCCTAGTGTTAACCCCTTCCCTGCCAGTGACATTTATACAGTAATCAATGCATTTGTATAGCACTGATCACTGTATAAATGCCAATGGTGTCGAAAGTGTTCGATCTGTCCACCGCAATGTCACAGTCACGATAAAAATCACAGATCGCCACCATTACTAGTAAGAAAAAAAAAAAAAAATAATAAAGATGCCATAAAACTATCCCCTATTTTGTAGACACTATAACTTTTGCGAAAAACAATAAATATACGCTTATTGCGATTTTTTTTTTACCAAAAATATGTAGAAGAATACATATCGGCCTAAACTGAGGAATTTTTTTTTTTTTTTTAAATTGGGATATTTATTAAGGCAAAAAGTAAAAAATATTGTGTTTTTTTTCAAACTTGTCGCTCTTCTTTTGTTTATAGCGTAAAAAATAAAAACCGCAGAGGTGATCAAATACCACCAAAAGAAAGCTCTATTTGTGGGGAAAAAATTATAACAATTTCATTTGGGTCCAGTGTTGTATGACCGCGCAATTGTTATTCAAAATGCGACAGAGCTAAAAACTGAAAATTGGCTTGGGCAGGAAGGGGGTGAAAATGCCCGGTATTGAAGTGGTTAATCAGTGAAGGATGCAAGCCCTTTCTTCTTTGTATATTTGGATCTAGTACTGTATATCAATCTGAGAACTGCAGGGAATTTGTGAGTCTCAGATTGCCTGACTGAGGAAATGTCAGTTTTAGATGGACTTGTTTTATTAATGGGTTAAGTGTATGGACATACCTTCCAGTGGTCGATGTTATTTCTGCATAACTCTCCCCAGATTTTGTACAAAACAGTTTGATTGCATTTAGCGCCGTGTCATCTCCATCTCCTTGAGGTGGCTCCACCTTAAACAGACACAAAAGTTTTAGGAAAATATCTTTTTGTTTACTTCTTGGAGAATTATTTTTAATGATATAGACTTTGCAATGAACATGAAAATATGGCGTGTTTAGAGCGTGAGTTTATTTAGAAAGATAAGGGGACATTTCCCTTATGTGCCTACTCTTCCATGTTTTTGCTACTGGATTAGACATTAATGTGTGAAGATAATAAGGTCTGAGCAGCGGCAGCCCGTACATAAGGGGCGCAGGGGCGCCACCCCTCTAATCTCTATGCGCCTGGCCCCTAATCTCCATACAGGGTTTCAGAACGCATAGAGTTCTACGGTTTTATTTTTTTTTTGTGAAGCACATGATTAGAGCTGGAGGCTCTAATTGGCTTCAAAAAGGTTGGGCTCAAGCCCATCTACTTATGACGATAGCGAATCAACATTCGCTATCGTCTTCCTGCTTCTCCTTCCGGCCAATCAGGACCGGAAGCGAGTCCTGAGACAGGATTGGCCGGTAGGAGAAGCTGGGGAAGCCACCAAAGTCGCCCGGGACCTGGGTGGGGTAAGTGCGGGGCTGGCGGTCTTGCGAGCGGGGCTGGTGAGCGGGGCTGGCAGAGGGGCTGGTGGAGGCGGGGGTTGTTTGCCACCCCCCCAAAAAATGAAGACCAGAATGGGGTGTCATAAATTTATATTCCACAATCAAATTATAAGATTCAACGGACTTTAGCTTAAAACACAAACAAGTTATAATAAAAAGTTATTTAGAAAAAGCAGCCACGAGGGCATAATTGTTCCAAGCAACCTCTGCTGCCAGAGTATGTAATTCAATGGCATAGTCGGCAACAGTTCTCGTACTCTGTTTGATGGACATGAGGCACTTGGCAGCAGAAGCGGAGCATTCGGGAACGTCAAATACCCTTTTAAAAGAAGCCACAAATTCAGGGTAACTCAAGACAACAGCTTTTTGCATCTCCCATAGAGGGTTTGCCCAGGCCAAGGCTCTCTCAGAAATCAAAGATATCATGAAACCTACTTTGCTTCTGTCCGTGGGAATCGCCTGGGGAAGCATCTCAAAGTATATCTCAACCTGGTTGAGAAACCTTCTGGACTGGATCATTCCCAAATCGCTGGGGAAGCGGAGCGGAACCAGACATACCTCTTATAGAGGTAATACTCAAGGCGGGTGCCTGCGCAGCAGCAGGGACAGCCTGCAACCTGAGCATTTGTAATGCCAGGGCAAACTGATCCATAGGGTGATCCTGGTCATCCAATCTGGAAAAAATATTACCAACAAGTGGATTGACTGTATCTTCTGAATTCATGGCCTTCGCCTACTGTCAGAAACCATGAATCAGACTCAGACAGAAGTACAGTTAAATCTCATTTGTTTAATAATAATAATAATAATAATAATAAAAAGGTAAACAGAGTAAACATAGTCAAAACATAGCCAGAGTTCAGGAACCAGAACGGATAGTCAGAGATAAGCCAAAACGTCAGAGAACCAGAGATAAGCATAGTAGAACAGCAAGCAGGATCTGGAGCCAGAAGGAATGTCAGCCAAGCAAGTCTTTAACAGGAACACAAGAGAGCGTGTCTAGAGATGTGACCAAGGTGAAGGCAGAGATCATCTGGGGTGGACGGATTAAGTAGGCAGGACTGACGAGCAGGATATTATCAACAGGTGGGTCACTGTGGAGAGATAGGAGTTGGCAATTAGCCGACAGCTGAGCGGCCAGCTTTAAGATGAAAGGGCTGAGCCCAGTCCTGAAAGCAACAGGGGTATAATTGCAGCCGCAGCATGTGAACATGCCCAGCTGCTGCCTCTACAGCTAAAAGATGGTAGTGGTTAAAGTGGTTGAAAACCCACAAAAGAAAAAAAAAACACCTGCAAGACAAAGGCATAATGAGCTAGTATGCATAGCATACTAGCTCAGTATGTATTACTTACCTTAGATCGACGCCCGCGCAGTGATCCCAGTACACAGCTCCAGCCGGCGACTTCCGGTTATCGCGGGCTCTGGCGCTGTGATTGACATCACTCCCGCGCATGCACGCAGTAACTGCACACTAGCTGAAGCAACTGCATGAAAGAGCCATTGCTTCAGTGTGCATGGAGAATTCAGTATATTTTGCGCTAACAAGATAATCAAATAGCAGCCAGCACAACACCAAACAAAGTGTAAACCAAAAAAATTATATAGAAATTATACACAGTATGATTCCAGAAAAAAAACAAAAAAAACAAACAAACATCTCTTTTAAAGTTGGACTTTCAGATTTTGGGGCAGGATTCTCTTTCAGTCAAATGCAAAATTTTGGGATCGCTTACCTTCAAATCAAAGCCTGTTGCTACTGTTCCAGGTGGGCACATATCCATCCATCCCCAGTCACCCCAATAACCACCGTTGTTTACATAAATGTCTTTGCCATGGGTCAGCGTGGTGTGGAGGAGGATCAAGGTGACAGTCCAGCTCAGCAGCATCTTCCTCACCATGGTTCCTCAGAGTAGACCAGATATTCTGGGTCTATTCTACTGAATTCCCATATTTATAGCACCAATACAATGTCAGCCAAAGGACATTGGGTGGGTACTTACTGAAATTGTTAAAGGTTTACTAAAATGTTTCATGGCCAAGAGCAAATAGAAACACAGGTACAGTATAACTGTAAATGTAAAGAAAAGCTGGGGACTGTTAGCTAAAGATTTACTGTCTGAGATTATATATATAGGCAAAATAAAAAAAAAATACATGGACCTTTCCCCAAGTCATATCCATTTAAGGTATAATTAGGTATAACTAAAGGTAAAACTTTTTATTTATTTATTTATTTTAATTTTGGATAGAGTGGAGAGGGATTGAGCTAGTGAATATGATGGTGCTGGAACCTTAGGTAAATTGTGCTTGGTATATGCAATTGATCTTATCAAAACTAAACTGATAATATCCCAATGGAGCAATTTAGATGATATGTGGTTTGCTTCCATACACCGTACATGGAAACCTCGAGAATGCCACACCAAAATGTTGAAATTCAAAAAGTGGTTTTATTCCAAACTTAAAAGACCAATGTGTTTTTTGGGGGGGTCACACTTTGACCCCTCCATTGAGGCTACAATATGATATACAAATATAAGGGCGTTAAAATAAAAATAAAAGGATAAATGCATGGTCCACAATTATATAATGTATACAAATATAAAGCATCTCAATCATCAGCATATCATTTGAAATTATGCAGAAAAGTCTTGACGAGACTGTATGATTTTATATGACTTAAACTCTCGATAGTCCAAAGTATTAGTTCCCGAAAAAGACAATTTAAATTAATGCAAACTAAAAACAATGAACTACAAATACTGAAAACTACCAAATACTGAAGTATATAAAAGAAAAAAAAAATGAAAATGGTATCAAGAAACGTAAAATTTGGGGCCAATACATGGCTCCATACATGTGGTATTATGCTGCCTTGTTGGTGCCAGGGAAATGACAAATTGTATCAAATACTTACCATAATTTTTCTTTCTTGGCGCTGATCCATGGTAAAATACTACAACATATATGCTGTCATGTTAGTACCAGGAAAAGGTTTTTCCTGATGCCAACATGGCAGCATACATGTGATATAGCTCTGCCCCTGTATCCACCCACAGGTCCTGTTTAAATCTATAAAAGGAAAGCAAGAGCAACCTCCCACGTTCTCCTTTTTGTCCTCAAGATCTACACCCGCAAGACCATGATGCTGCGATAAGTGCCTGCCTGCTGAGTCCGAGTCCGTCTGGGTCCACCTTCTCCTAGGCGCAGTCCCACATCTTAAGTTACTAAATGCACCAAGAAGGTGGGGAGCCCCTTCTGGTGGCCTTTTGGGGCTGAGGAGTTCTCTAACTAGTGTAGTGCCCCCCCGCAGGAGTCGCAGATGAACTTGGCTCTCCCACTCCTGCACAGCCAGGCACACAGAATTTTCACAAGCCCCCAGAGTCAGAGAACAGTCTGTGACTTTGTTTTTTTGTTATTTACTACAGGGTTAATAACTTGGATAGGGAAGTTATGGGTTGCCCACTTGACTTTAGTAAAACTTAAACAATAACTTCAGGGACATCTTCCTATATACAGTCTATATACACAAGTAGTACACCCCCATGTTCGGTTTGCACCAGAGCTCCCGGACCGGAAAACAGTTTGGCCCTGAACCGCAAACTCCATTGAAGTCTATAGAAGCTGAACATGACAAATGAAAAGTCCCCATTTTGAAGGCTTATATGCAAGTTGTTGGCCATAAAAAGGGTATGGGGGTCCGTGTACTGCCCTGAGGGACAAGTAGCAAAAAAAAAAACGATCATTTTTAAAGTAGCAGTGATTGCGTGATGCGTAAAGTGAAACAATAAAAATGGAAAATTCCTTTAAACATAGTGCCTGGGGGCCCCCTTAGTCTGCCTGTAAAGTGGCGCATCTGTAGCATGCATAGAACCTGCTGTAGAAAAACTGGCATTTCTAAAGAAGGGAAAAAAATGAGTAAAATCACATTTGAATTGACTCGTGGTTGCAATTGCCACCAGCTGCAAAAGCGGCATGGTGTCCCCCCTAAAATCCATACCAGACCCTTATCTGAGCATGCAGGTAAGGGGGGGCGGGCGAGTGGTCCCCTCCCTCCTGAACCATACCAGGCCACATGCCCACAACATGGGGTGAGTGCTTTGGGGCAGGGAGGACTCTGCCCCCTCACCCCAAAGCATCTTGTCCCCATGTTGATGGGGACGAAGGCCTCTTCCCCACAACCCTGGCTGGTGGTTGTGAGGGTCTGTGGGCAAGGGGGCTTATCGGAATCTGGAAGCCCCTTTTAACAAGGGGACCCCTAGATCCCACCCCACTATGTGAAAGAGTATGGGGTGCATTGTACCCCTAATTATTCACCAAAAAAACTGTCAAAAATAAATTAAAAAACTAGACAAGTTTTTAAAAGTCTTTTATTAAAAAACAAAAAAAACAAAAACAATGTCCCCCGATGTAGATCCACCACCAGACCCGAAAAAAAAATGCTCTGCACTCGTTGACATCTGACCACCAAATGCCTCCTCCACCAGGGGACAGTTCTTAAATAGGTAAAGAGGTGCCCCCGCCCCTTGTGGCGTCACCGACCCAGCATGCACCAGTTTGTGATATCACAAGGGGACGGGGCCACCAGGTGACATCACCAGGTGGGCCTCCCCCTTACCTATTTAAGAGCTGTCATCTGGCAGAGGAGGCATTCGGCAGTCAGCCTTTGTTGTCAGCAGAGCTTTATTTTTTTTTTATTTTGCGGGTCCGGCGGTGTGGTGAGCATCGTGATTGATGATGGATCTACATTGGGGGACATTGTTTTTTATTATCTTACATTTTTTTAATAGAGAACCCAGTGGCGGCAAACAATGCACCCACAGCCCCGAGCCCACTCTTTTTTGAAGCCTATTAGAGCCTCAGGCATGTGCTTCTAAAAAAAAAAAAAACCCATTGGAATCCATGCATCCAGGGCGCCCTGCATGTAGATTAGAGGCTCGGGCACATGGGTTAGGAAGGCGGTGCCTCTTGCCCCCGTATGGACGAGCCGTCACTGCCACAATCACTGCCCAGGGTTGTCGGGAAGAGCATTTGTCCTCATCAACATGGGGACAAGGTGCTTTGGGGTGGGCAGAGCTCCCCCGCCCCAAAGCATCTACCCCCCATGTTCAGGACATGTAGCCTGGTCTGATTCAGGGGGGGGAGGTGCTTGTTTATCCCCCCCCTTTCCTGCATGCTCGGATAAGTGTCTGGTTTGGATTTTGGGGGGACCCTACATCGTTTTTTTTTTTAATTTAGGTGTATGGTTCCCCTTAAAATCCATACCAGACCCAAAGGGTCTGATATAGAAGGGGAGGGACCCCATGCCGCTTTGTTCTTTTTATTTTACCAGCATTTTTTTTCTTTCAGCTGTCAGAGGGGACAGCTGATGACTAGGGATGAGCCGAACACCCCCCGGTTCGGTTCGCACCAGAACCTGCGAACGGACCAAAAATTCACACGAACGTTAGAACCCCATTGACGTCTATGGGACTCGAACGTTCGAAATCAAAGGTGCTCATTTTAAAGGCTAATTTGCATGGTATTGTCCTAAAAAGGGTTTGGGGACCCGGGTTCCTACCCCAGGGGACAAGTATCAATGCAAAAAAAACTTTTAAAAACGTCCGTTTTTTCGGGAGCAGTGATTTTAATGATGCTTAAAGTAAAAAAAAAAAGTGAAATATTCCTTTAAATATAGTACCTGGGGGGTGTCTATAGTATGTAGTAGTGGCGCGTGTTTCCCGTGTTTAGAACAGTCCCTGCACCAAATGTCATTTTTAAAGGAAAAAATCTCATTTAAAACTGCTTGCGGGTTTAATGTAATGTCGGGTCCTGGCAATATGGATGAAAATCAGTGAGACAAACAGCATGGGTACCCTCCAGTCCCTTACCAGGCCCTTTGGGTCTTGTATGGATATTAAGGGGAACCCCGCACCCAAATTAAAATAAGGAAAGGTGTGGGGCCACCAGGCCCTATATACTCTGAACAGCAGTATACAGGCGGTGCAAACAAGACAGGGACTGTAGGTTTGTTGTTAAGTAGAATCTGTTTGTAATTTTGAACGGGTACATTTTTAACGTGTTTAGCTCCAGCCAAAAAATCTTTTTTAAGCTTTTTGGAAAACATAGGGAAGGGTTATCACCCCTGTGACATTTGTTTTGCTGTCTTTCCTCCTCTTCAGAAGATTTCACCTCACTTTTTGTCCCAATGAGAAATGTTTTTTGAAAATTTGGGGTTTTTTGTGGAACAAGGATTGGAAAGCATCAGTGGAAAGGAGAAATGTTTTTCCCATATTAACTCTTACAGGAGAGAGTCGTTTGTAAGTTAGATGTTTGAAAGTAGGGGCCTGCCCTATATACTCAGCAGAAATTTGGGCCTAAGGTGTTGTTGTGGCCACAACACTGTAAGCCCTCACAGGGCCCTGCTGTGAAATATTAGATCAAGAATTGTAATTACATGCCCCTGTTGAACAGGGGCAGAAAAACTGGGCCTTTGGTGGTGGTGGTGGTGGTGCTGGTGCCACAACACTGTAAGTCCTCACTCGCTCTTGGTGGGTGCAGAAATGGGCCCTGCTGTGAAATATTAGATCAAGAATTGTAATTACATGCCCCTGTTGAACAGGGGCTGAAAAATTAGGCCTTAGGCACTGGTGCTGGTGCCACAACACTGCAACCCCTCACAGACACTCTAGTTGGAACGCAGGAACGAGCCGTGCTGCAAAGTATTGCATCAAAAATTGTAATTACATGCACCTGTTAAACAGGGGCAGAAAAATTGGGCCTTAGGCACTGGTGCTGGTGCCACAACACTGCAACCCCTCACAGATACTCTAGTTGGAATGCTGAAATGAGCCCTGCTGCAAAGTATTGCATCAAAAATTGTAATTATACACCCCTGTTAAACAGGGGCTGAAAAATTGTGCCTTAGGCACTGGTGGTGGCGCCCAGAACCAAAAATGTTCTTACAAGCTATCAGCATGATCATTGAGGAGGAAGAGGATAATTACTCAGGGATAGTCACTCAGCATCAGCATAGGCAGTCTTTGAAGGGATCTGAGATTTCAAAAAAAATTATTCGTTACATCAGCATCAGGTGCTTGGTAGCTGGAGGTGATCCAAGACTGATTCATTTTAATGAAGGTCAGTCGATCGACCGAGTCGGTGGACAGACGCACCCTGTGATCGGTTACCACGCCTCCAGCAGCACTGAATGTGCGTTCCGAAAGAACGCTGGATGCAGGACAGGCCAGTAGCTCAATTGCATACTGTGCAAGCTCTGGCCAGTGATCCATCCTCAAGACCCAGTAACCCAGAGGATTTTCGGTGGGAAAGGTGTCCAAGTCTGATCTTGCCCCTAGGTATTCCTGCACCATGTAAAACAGACACTGGCGATGGTTGATGGAACCGATCATACCTTGGGGCTGCGGACCAAAAAATTGTCTGAACGCATCTGTCAGACGGCCACCTTCTCCACCGCTCCTTCTTTGACTGACCGAAGCCTCAGCAACACGTTGTCCAGAAACAGGAGTTTGTAACCTCCCAGTCTCTGGGAACGCGTTGCACAGACCTTTCTGCAAGGCCTCCCGAAGATGTTTCATCCTCTGCTCCCTCTGCGATGGCAAGATAAGGTCCGCAACCTTACCCTTGTAACGTGGATTAAGGAGGGTTGCCAGCCAGTATTGGTCCTTCTCCTTGATACCACGAATACGAGGATCCTTACGCAGGCTTTGCAGGATCAGGGAGGCCATGCAGCGTAGGTTTGCTGAGGCATTCGGTCCGGAGTCCTCTGGGTCACTAAGGACGACATGGTCCGCAGCCACCTCCTCCCAGCCACGTACAAGTCCATGTGTTTCTTGGGACTGATCCCTTAAAGACTGCTGCTGATGCTGAGTGCCAGGCTCCACCTCCATACTGACACAATCTTCCTCCTCCTCCTCTTCCTGTGTGATCGGCGGGCACGCAGGAACACTGTCTGGATAAAGGGGGCCTTGAGAGCTAAGGAAGTCCTCCTCTTCCTGCCTCTGTTCTGCCTCAAGTGCCCTGTCCATTATTCCACGCAGCGTGTGCTCCAACAGGTGGACAAGGGGGGCAGTGTCACTGATGCATGCACTGTCACTGCTAACCATCCTCGTTGCTTCCTCAAATGGTGACAGGACAGTGCATGCATCCCTGATCATGGCCCACTGGTGTGGGGAAAAAAAAACAAGCTCCCCTGACCCTGTCCTGGTGCCATAGTCGCACAGGTACTCATTGATGGCCCTCTGCTGCATGTGCAGCCGCTGCAGCATGGCCAACGTTGAGTTCCACCTGGTGGGCATGTCACAGATTAGGCGGTTCTTGTGCAGGTTAAACTCCTTTTGGAGGTCCATCAGCCGAGCACTGGCATTATATGACGGGCGGAAATGCACACAGACTTTCCTGGCCTGCCTCAGGACATGCTGTAAGCCCGGGTACCTGCCTAAGAACCGCTGCACCACCAAGTTAAGGACGTGAGCCAAACAGGGCACATGGGTCATTTGTCCCTGTCGGAGGGCAGAGAGGAGGTTGGTGCCATTGTCGCAAACCACCATTCCTACCTTAAGTTGGCATGGCATCAACCACCTCTGAACCTGCCCCTGCAGAGCTGACAGAACCTCTGCCCCAGTGTGGCTCCTGTCCCCCAAGCACACCAGCTCAAGCACCGCATGGCATTTTTTGGCCTGCGTACTTGCGTAGCCCCTTGAACGGCTACGGAGCACCGCTGGTTCCGAGGACAAAGCACAGGAAGAGGCCATGGAGGAAGAAGAAGAGGAGGGGGTGGAGGAGAGAGGTGTGTCACAATCATTAGCATTTTGGAGGCGTGGTGGCAGAACAACCTCCAACACTACTGCACCTTGTCCTGCATCCTTCCCAGCTGCCAGCAGAGTCACCCAATGCACCGTGAAACTTAGGTAACGTCCCTGTCCATGCCTGCTGGACCATGAGTCAGCGGTAATATGCACCTTACCGCTGACTGCCCTGTCCAGCGAGGCATGGACATTGCCTTCCACATGCGGGTAGAGAGCAGGAATCGCCTTCCGTGAGAAAAAGTGGCGTTTGGGTACCTGCCACTGAGGAACCGCACATTCCACAAACTCACGGAAGGGGGCAGAGTCTACCAACTGAAAAGGCAGCAGTTGAAGTGCTAGCAATTTTGCCAAGCTAGCATTCAACCGCTGGGCATGTGGATGGCTGGGAGCAAACTTCTTTCGGCGGTGCAGCAGCTGGGGCAGGGAAATTTGCCTGGTACAATCTGACGTCGGTGTACCAAAAGCAGATTGCCCACAAGTACTTGGCTGTGACACACCTAATTCTACACCTTCATTCCTCAGTGCAGGTCTCAGAGAGGACTGAAGGTATAGTGGGGTTGGAAATCTCAGCTGATGAGGAGCAAGGAGAGGTCCTCTTTGTTCTTTGGTATGGGTCTTTTAGATAGGCTTGCCAATGAACTGCATGGCAGGCCAACATATGTCTGGTCAAGCATGTGGTACCCAAGCGGGAGATGTTTTGGCCACACGAGATACGCTTGAGACATATGTTGCAAATAGCAGTGGTGTGATCTGATGCACTCATCTCAAAAAAGGCCCACACCAAAGAACTTTTTGAATAACGCGCAGAGACTGCAGCGCCCTGCACATGTGGAGCTTTGGGGTGTGATGCAGTCAGTGTGCTGCCCTTAGGCTGGCCCCTGGAGGGCATCCTGCCTCATTGGTGATGTGCCGCCTCCTCCTCCTCCTCCTCTCTCCTATCAGGCACCCAGGTTGAGTCAGTGACCTCATCATCCCCTCCCTCCTCATCACTGGAGCAAACCTGGCAGTATGCTGCAGCAGGGGGAGCATGACTGCCAGATTGCTGTCCTTCTTGGGCACCCCCTCTGTCCGTGCTCATGTTACTGCCTTCATCGAGCTCAGTATCATCATCAGAGCCTTCCAAACGCTGGGCATCCTCCTGGAGCATGTACCCAACACTGTGGTCAAACAGTTTGAGGGACTCCTCAGGAGGACATGGTGGGGCTAGGGAAGGAGTCACTGATGACATTGAGCCGAGGGAAGAGGCCGCTGCTTTGCCAAAGTACCCTGGGCATGGGTGAGAGAGGATGAGGAGGATGAGGACGGCTTGGTCATCCACTCGACCAAATCTTCCGCATGTTGCGGCTCAACACGGCCAGCTGCCGAAAAAAAGGCCAAGCGTGTCCCACGGCCACGTGCTGATGAGGATGCACCTTTTCCACGACCAGCACTAGACACAGAGCCTGCTTGCCCTCTCTTATTGGCTTGTGACTGTCTGCCTCTCCTTCTTGGCCTTCCAGACATACTAATGGCCTGTAGCTGCACTAAGCTGGGATATATATATATATATATATATATATATATATATATATATATATATACATATACATATACTGATACTGCAGCTAGCAAAATCAACTGCCTGCCTGTAGTATGCTTGAGAAAGGAGTGCCGCTCCTCCAGGCCTCGTTTTGGCTCCCTGCACGGCCGTAGCTATCCCATCTCATGGAGCCGTACGAGCCTTACTACACACCGCAGCACGCCCGGTGACCAGCTGTGGCGTCCTTACAGCCTTATCCCTGGAACCCGCAGACAGATGGACTGTGTCATCCCGAACTTATTCTAATCTTGAAGCGCCATCTGGACATCTGAGGGAGACCCTGCTGTGCCCAGTTATCCCACCCCATCCTCGCCAGGATCCGATGTGGGGTCAGCACTGTATGGACTTGCTGTGACTTGTAGTCCTCCATCTTCTCCCCTACCCAGAGATGTATTGGAACGCAACATTACAGTCTTCCATGTGAGTGGATATTGTTTGTTGAATAAATGATTGTTGATATATACTCAGAGGCGCCCCTTTTTCTTGTTTTATCTCTCCTAGCTTATTGGACCTTGCTTCTGGTCTTTTTTGGTGGCAGCTCTGACTGACTTCTCCTTATATATATTTTTATATATATACCCATCTTGCCATTGGACTATTTAGGAACAGTTATCTGAGGTATACCGGCATTGCGCCTTTTTTACTTGTTTAATGCCTGTAGTATGAGAACACCACCAACCTTCTACAGGTAGCTTTAGCTGAACACTGTGAGGTGGACGCACCCCACTAACTTGTAGGTTTTGCTGAACACTGAGAGCAGGACGCACTGCACTAACTGTAAATAGTCTAGCTGCCTGACTGTGGTACTAATAGGATCAAAAGAACACCAGCAATTTTCTTCAGGTAGCTGTAAATACTGTAACAAGACCAGCCTGCCTGTCAGTAAGAAGATAACAGGAACGGATCTAGCTGAACACTGTGAGCAGGACGCACCCCACTAACTTGTAGGTTTAGCTGAACACTGTGAGGTGGACGCACCCCACTAACTTGTAGGTTTAGCTGAACACTGTGAGCAGGACGCACCCCACTAACTTGTAGGTTTAGCTGAACACTGTGAGGTGGACGCACCACACTAACTTGTAGGTTTAGCTGAACACTGTGAGCAGGACGCACCCCACTAACCTGTAGGTTTAGCTGAACACTGTGAGCAGGACGCACCCCACTAACTTGTAGGTTTAGCTGAACACTGTGAGCAGGACGCACTGCACTAACTGTAAATAGTCTATCTGCCTGACTGTGGTACTAATAGGATCAAAAGAACACCAGTAATTTTCTTCAGGTAGCTGTAAATACTGTAACAAGACAAGCCTGCCTGTCAGTAAGAAGATAACAGGAACCGATCTAGCTGAACACTGTGAGCAGGACGCACCCCACTAACTTGTAGGTTTAGCTGAACACTGTGAGGTGGACGCACCCCACTAGCTTGTAGGTTTAGCTGAACACTGTGAGCAGGACACACCCCACTAACTTGTAGGTTTAGCTGAACACTGTGAGCAGGACACACCCCACTAACTTGTAGGTTTAGCTGAACACTGTGAGCAGGACACACCCCACTAACTTGTAGGTTTAGCTGAACACTGTGAGGTGGACGCACCACACTAACTTGTAGGTTTAGCTGAACACTGTGAGCAGGACACACCCCACTAACTTGTAGGTTTAGCTGAACACTGTGAGCAGGACGCACTGCACTAACTGTAAATAGTCTAGCTGCCTGACTGTGGTACTAATAGGATCAAAAGAACACCAGTAATTTTCTTCAGGTAGCTGTAAATACTGTAACAAGACAAGCCTGCCTGTCAGTAAGAAGATAACAGGAACGGATCTAGCTGAACACTGTGAGCAGGACGCACCCTACTAACTTGTAGGTTTAGCTGAACACTGTGAGCAGGACGCACCCCACTAACTTGTAGGTTTAGCTGAACACTGTGAGCAGGACGCACCCCCACTAACTTGTAGGTTTAGCTGAACACTGTGAGCAGGACTAATAGGATCAAAAGAACACCAGTAATTTTCTTCAGGTAGCTGTATATACTGTAACAAGACAAGCCTGCCTGTCAGTAAGAAGATAACAGGAAAGGATCTAGCTGAACACTGTGAGCAGGACGCACCACACTAACTTGTAGGTTTAGCTGAACACTGTGAGCAGGACGCACTGCACTAACTGTAAATAGTCTAGCTGCCTGACTGTGGTACTAATAGGATCAAAAGAACACCAGCAATTTTCTTCAGGTAGCTGTATATACTGTAACAAGACAAGACTGCCTGTCAGTAGGAAGATAACAGGAACGGATCTAGCTAAACTGAATACAATGTATATATATATATATATATATATATGCAACACCTGGGATGCATATATATACACAATACACTGTAAGTGCAGCTAACTGACTGACTGTTCTGCCTTATCTATCTAACGCCGGAACACACACTACACAGGGCCGCCGTGCAGGCTGCCTTATATAGTGTGGGGCGTGTACTAAATCCCCTGACCAAAATTGGCCAAAGCCAATTAAATCTGAGGCTGATTTAATGCAGATAACGCACTGAGTTTAATAACCATCTTAATCAGCCACAGAACCTGTGTAATTAATATGTGTTCGGGTTTAAAGTGATGAGGTGGCAACCCTAACTGCAGTACACTTGGGTGCCTTGGCATGGCCACTGTGCCTTACACATATATTTTCAAATGTGTGCAAACTAAACCCCTTAGACAGGGTTCGTTCTGTTTTATTACAGGCTAGCTAGTAAGGGAGCTGGGAATGTATGAATGTAAAAGACTGCATTTCAGATGGTGTCTGTCACATAAATGTGAATTAAATGGGTGAAAGATAACTTCAGCTCTTGCTCTCCATCCATAGAGACATAGGTGTGCGCAGGCAGAGTGTCAGGTGTGCCTGGGCACACCCTAATCACTCTGTGTGGTGCTGACTCCCCCTACTGCCCGGGCTTTCCCCCATGTTGCCTCCCCGCCCCCCCTCACAGGGCAGGAGCACCTAAAACTGGTAGACAAGGACAGGTAATTTGGACAGACAGATATGGGTAAAGTGGCTGGCTTTTCTGTCTTTCTTTCCTGAGATCTCTTATCCAAATTTGTGCACAGGTGCCCACAGACATAGTGGTAGCGTAATCCGCCCCAAATCATCCAGATCAAGCAACAATAATCCTTGTATTGGTAACAAGGTTTATATTTTTTCTTTTTTTCTTTTCACCTTTTTACAGCAGAATCAGAACTGTTCCAGGCAGGACACAAAATCTTAGATAACAACCAGTAGTCATTGATCTGAATGTCATTCACCTTGTACATATGGAGCGGGAACACAGAGACCAGGAGAGCGCCCATTATATGGCAATTTCTATTCTACACCTGATATATTTCTGAATTTCTAATAAATTAACTGTTTTTGTATACAGCATTCCCTTAGACCAGTGATGGCGAACCTTGGCACCCCAAATGTTTTGGAACTACATTTCCCATGATGCTCATGCACTCTGCAGTGTAGTTGAGCATCATGAAAAATGTAGTTCCAAAACATCTGGGGTGCCAAGGTTCAACATCACTGCCTTAGACCTTCTTTGTCTTCTGGTATATAAGTAATGGGAAAAAGTAAGTGTGCCCCATGGAAACTTGAACAGGTAAACAGCATCATGTGTTTCCACAACCAATAATGCTGAACAGACAGGGCACACAGCATCATTCATTGCTATGGTTCTGGTTCTGATCCAAGGCAGCCCTAGCCATCAGTAGAGGACCTGCTCCACCTCCTGCCCTCTGTCCAGACTTTCTCTGCCTCCAGCCTTGCGCTATGCTGCTAATGTGGTAAAGAAGGGGACCGAGGACTGTGTGTATGTGTGTGTTTGAGGGGTGGTAAGCAAGGAGGTCTCTGATGTGCATGGAGGAGCTCTGGTGTTCAAGGAGGGGCTTGAATGTACATAGGTTGACTCTGATGTGCAAGGAGGGGCTTCAATGTACATGGGGGGTGCTGTGAAGTGCAAAGATGGACTCTAATGTGAAGAGGCACTTTGATGTGCAAGGAAGACCTTTGATGTACATGGAGGGGACACTGATGTGAAATGGGGGACTTCTAAGTGTGTTTATTCCTTCATTTAAATTGTATTAATTGATTACACTGATTTTTTTTTAATTATCTGTAAAATTCACAATGTGGCCCTTGTACTGAAAGGTTTGTAGACCTCTGTTCTAAATTAAAGCGGAGGTCCAGCCTGGGAAAAAAAAAATTAAAGAAAGCAGCTACAAATACTTGTAGCTGCTGACTTTTATTATAAGGGCACTTACCTGTCCAGGCAACCCACCATGTCGGCACCCCAAGCCAATCCTTCCATCGGCTTCGGGTGCAGAAAGGGAAACCGGCAATGAAGCCTTCAGGCTTCACAGTAGGTTTCCTACTGCGCATGCGCGAGTCACATGGCGCTTTCTGAATGGTCCCGTCGTCTTCTAGGAAGGTGGGGGGGGGAGGGCAGGAGCACCCAAAACTGGTAGACAGGGACAGGTAAATTGGACATACAGATATGGGTACAGTGACCGGGTTTTCTGTCTTTCTTTCCTGAGATCTCTTATCCAAATTTGTGCACAGGTGCCCACAGACATAGTGGTAGCGTAATCTGCCCCAAATCATCCAGATCAAGCAACAATCATCCTTGTATTGGTAACAAGGTTTATATTTTGTTCTTTTTCTCTTTTCACCTTTTTACAGCAGAATCAGAACTGTTCCAGACAGGACACAAAAAGATAACAACCAGTAGTCATTGATTTGAATGTCATTCACCTTGTACATATGGAGCGGGGGCACAGAGACCAGGAGAGCGCCCATTATATGGCAATTTCTATTCTACACCTGATATATTTCTGAATTTATAATAAATTAACTGTTTTTGTATACAGCATTCCCTTAGACCAGTGATGGCGAACCTTGGCACCCCAAATGCTTTGGAACTACATTTCCCATGATGCTCATACACTCTGCAGTGTAGTAGAGCATCATGGAAAATGTAGTTCCAAAACATCTGGGGTGCCAAGGTTCGCCATCACTGCCTTAGACCTTCTTTGTCTTTCTAAATTAAAGCGGAGGTCCAGCCTGGGGAAAAAAAAATTAAAGTCAGCAGCTACAAGTACTTGTAGCTGCTGACATGTAATATAAGGGCACTTACCTGTCCAGGCAACCCACCATGTCGGCACCCCAAGCCAATCCTTCCATTAGCTTCGGGTGCAGAGGCCGGCATTGCAAGTAAGGAAAACCAGCACTGAAGCCTTCAGGCTTCACAGCAGGTTTCTTACTGCGCATGCGTGAGTCACATGCCGCTTTCTGAATGGTCCCGTCGTCTTCTGCGACACACAGGTAGCAGGGGGAAGGAGGAGGGCCGGATGCAATCACAGAAGTGACGTACCTCACCACCAGGACATAGGATGGAAGTCCCAATGAAAAATTGCAGAAAAGGTACCAAAAAGACAATAAAAAAAATATCCAAAAAACAAAAGGGGTGGTCAATTGTTTGAGACCGAGCTGTCTTTTTGCCTGGAACACTGATTTCACCAAATTGCAGATTTGTCATATGGAAAAAGTAACTCAACCTCTCCATTTACCATAACTTCAAATCTATGAAATTAGAATTTAGTGTTCCAGATCAGGTGCCAATTGTTGAAAGAAGCAACAACAAGGAGCTTTCTATAACGTGAATTATATATATGCATTATACCTTTCTATCCAGCAGGTACTGCCGTGTCAAAGTGTGTTATTCTATGGTAATGTAGTCACAGGATCTACGATCTGTCTATGCTCAGTGTACTTGTATCCTCCTTTTTCCTGTTCATGTTTATATTTCTCCATGAAAGTAAAGATGTATTAATGCATCCAAGAAGCTTCCAGCGCTTATATCAATACTCTGCATAATAGGTTATGGATCTCAGGTACCAAGGCATTGGAGAGGATATCCCATGCACCCAGCAGCACCCAGTGGCACTAGAAATAATACTCAGTGAGTACAGCAAGTCAGTGAATACTGTATACAAGCTACTGAAACATGGCAAGTGGTTCAGATGTGAAGTTTGCTATTGCGAAGCAGAACAATGCCATATACCAGCTATGGAAGTTTAAACTACAAATGTTTCTTAGCAAGAATGACTTGTGGCAAGTGCTGAATACAGACAGACCCACAAACGGAGAGATGGAGGAAAGGGATAAGAAGGATAGAGAAACAAAAGCGATTATATGCTTATTAGTGGAAGATGACCAGCTTATCCACATAAGAACAGAGAAAACGACCAAAGGTATGTGGACTTCATTACAAAAACTGCATGAGCTTTCAAGCCACAACAGTAAGCTGTTTTTACTAAGAAAGTTGTACAACATGAGACTAGAAGAAGGCCAGCAAATGTGTGACCACGTGAATGCTATGCTAGAGATTAAGGATGGGTGAATGGTACGGCCTGAGCATGAGTTGCTCGGGCCGAACATCGGCTGTCCGTAAGTTCTCCAAACAACCGAATTATAGGGTCGTTCAACCATTTGTTCAGCCCGCGGAACTACCACGGTGCACTGTGCCGCTGCACAGTGCATTGAAATCCCTGATTGGCTGAAGCAATGAAAGCTTTGCCCAATCAGGGCACAGAGCACTGTCAGAGCCATCATGGTTCATTGCTCTTAATCCCGCCCCACACAATAAAAGTATTCTTTCTATAGCAGTCATTTGTAGTGTGATAGTTGCATGGAGAGAGATAGAACAGGGCTCTGTTCAGTGCTATTAGACATGTAGCAAGGTCCCAGGCCTCCTTTGATCTAATAAGAACCTCCAAGGCCAGGTATAGCTGATATGCTTCAGCATGAAGTGGGTTGTGGGGCATGGTGGGTGTAGAGTAGTTAAAGTTATTGGGCGCCAGACACTTCTTGAATGCAAAAGAAAGTTTTTCTCTAAACTTTTTGGGGGAGAGATGGTTAGGGCCAGGACACCCTTAGGTAGTTGCAAGATTAATTGGCAGACTCCAAGACTTCCATATGAGGACAGTCATGCAGGGAAAGGCATCCAGCAAGACGCCACATCTGCCTGTGCAGGAATGCTGTCTCCTATGGCAACAGTTTTTAACAGTTCCTAACACAAAGCTTAACAATTCCTTCACTTTCACTACAATTGCTCCTTGTAGTTCGTCAGCACACTGAGCTCCTAGTCTCTCACTAAACCCACTAATTCACTGCCACTGAATCCCTTGAGTTCCTTCAATCTTCACGGTGGTATCTTCCTTAAGCATCACCCCCTGATTCTCTGCTGGGTCCCTAGCTTGGCACTCTAGATACCTCTTAAGCTTCACCCCCGCTGGCCTGCTCGGTCCCTGGCTTGGCTCTGCAAGCGTCACTTCCGCTGGCTGGGTCCCTGGCTTATTACTCACTGAAGTTTCCCGATTCTTCACTGTCCCCGGTTGGTGAGAATACTGCTTCGGTACTTGCTTCAGTTACTCACAGTGGTCCCTGGTAATTAGGCGAATAGTCCCTTACTGGCGACCACTTCCCCTCTACCTCCGACCGCGACAGGTTCTCCGGCCGGCAGAACCGTCACTTCTAGTTGCACTGCAAGCCGTAGTCCCAACCCTGCGCTGCTCTCTTGCTTCTGGATAGGCCCTCAGACAGCCTAGCAGCCAGATGTGCCCGGGATAGGCCCAATATCTGGCCTAGCAGCCTGGGCATTACAACACACGTCCACCCAGACAGCCATCCAGGTGGCACAGAACATAGATCACCTGACTTCACATGAACATATACAGGCAGTCCCCGAGTTACGAACATCCGACTTGCGAACGACTCCTACTTACGAACGGGAGGCGGCGTGACGTCTCTGTCGTTATGCGCATGCGCGGGCACTTTTCGATGGCAGGCACATCGGAAAACATCAGAAAACATTGGAAAACAACGTCTGCGCATGTGCAGCTACTTGACAGAACATCGGAAAACATTGGAAAACATCGGAAAACAACGTCTCTGCCGTTCTGCACATGCGATTCCAACTTACGAATATATTCGACTTAAGAACAAACCGGCAGTCCCTAACCCGTTCGTAACTCGGGGACTGCCTGTAGGCTCTACCAGCAGGCCAAGGGATTCAAGAAAACCCCTGCCCATTGTCTGAGATACCCTATATACCCATAAGCTGACCTTACATTGCCCTTCTCGTATCTAGTACCACCAAGTACCCGGCCACCTAGTGGTAAAAGAGAAGAGTGCAACAAGGCCAAACTTAGGGAGAAATTAATAGATCTCTAACAATCAATCAGGATAGTTAGTTCCTGGCAAGTAAATTTGTGAGAAGTAAACCTGCCTAAACTCCAGGGTGCTACAGACAGTAATGCCCTGTACACACGGTCGGATATTCCGACAACAAAATCCATTGATTTTTTCCAACGGATGTTGGCTCAAACTTGTCTTGCATACACACGGTCACACAAAGTTGTCGGAAAGTCCGATCGTTCTGAACGCTGTGACGTAAAACACATATGTTGGGACTATAAATGGGGCAGTAGCCAATAGCTTTCGTTTCTTAATTTATTCTGAGCATGCATGGCACTTTGTGCGGCGGATTTGTGTACACACGATCGGAATTTCCGACAACGGATTTTGTTGTCGGAAAATTTTATAGCAAGCTCTCAAACTTTGTGTGTCGGAAATTCCTATGGAAAATGTGTGATGGAGCCTACACACGGTCGGAATTCCCTACAACAAGGTCCTATCGTGTGTACAGGGCATTAGTGTGCTATAGTGTGCTATTCTGATTCTACTGTCAGTAGAATATTAGTTTAGTGTGCATCTAGGGATAGTTCAGTATGAGTGTAGTGCGACCATTCATCTTTACATTAGTGTTAATGTAGGGATAGTTCAGTGATTGTGAGTGTAGTGTGACCATTCATCTTTACATTAATGTGAATGTAGGGATAGCTCAGTCAGTGTGAGTGTAGTTTAACACAGTTTTTTTCTGTGCGTTACTGCAAGTTTAATGCCATATAGTTCTGTGCGTTACTGCAAGTTTAACGCCATATATTTCATTACGTTACTGCAAGTTTAACACCAATAGTTCTGTGCATTACTACAAGTTTAACGCCATATAGTTCTGTGCATTACAGCAAGTTTAACGCTGTATAGTTCTGTGCGTTACTGAAAGTTTGACGCCATATATTTAATTGTGTTACTGCAAAATTAAAGCCATATATTTAATTTTGTTACTGCAAGTTTAACGCAATATAGTTCTGTGCGTTACTGCAAGTTTAACACCATATATTTCATTACGTTACTGCAAGTTTAACTCCATATATTTCATTGCGTTACTGTAAGTAAGGGGACAGAAAGTAATTTTTTTTCCTCAGCACCCCATATTAACAGAAAAACACAGAATTGTTGACATTTTTTGCAGATTTATTAAAAAAGAAAAACTGAAATATCACATGGTCCTAAGTATTCAGACCCTTTGCTGTGACACTTATATATTTAACTCAGATGCTGTCCATTTCTTCTGATCATACCGAGATGGTTCTACACCTTCATTTGGGTCCAGCTGTGTTTGATTATACCGATTGGACTTGATTAGGAAAGCCACACACCTGTCTATATAAGACCTTACAGCTCACAGTGCATGTCAGAGCAAAGGAGAATCATGAGGTCAAAGGAACTGCCCGAAGAGCTCCGAGACAGAATTGTGGCAAGGCACAGATCTGGCCAAGGTTACAAAAAAGTTCTGCAGCACTTAAGGTTCCTAAGAGCACAGTGGCCTCCATAATCCTTAAATGGAAGACGTTTGGGACAACCAGAATCCTTCCTAGAGCTGGCCGTCTGGCCAAACTGAGCTATCGGGGGAGAAGAGCCTTGGTGAGAGAAGTAAAGAAGAACCCAAAGATCACTGTGACTGAGCTCCAGAGATGCAGTCGAGAGATGGGAGAAAGTTGTAGAAAGTCAACCATCACTGCAGCCCTCCACCAGTCGGGGCTTTATGGCAGAGTGGCCCTCTCTGCAAGATGGTGAGAAATAAGATTCTTTGGTCTGATGAGACCAAGATAGAACTTTTTGGCCTTAATTCTAAGCGGTATGTGTGGAGAAAACCAGGCACTGCTCATCACCTGTCCAATACAGTCCCAACAGTGAAGCATGGTGGTGGCAGCATCATGCTGTTGGGGTGTTTTTCAGCTACAGGGACAGGACGACTGGTTGCAATCGAGGGAAAGATGAATGCGGCCAAGTGCAGGCATATCCTGGACAAAAACCTTCTCCAGAATGCTCAGGACCTCAGACTGGGCCGAAGGTTTACCTTCCAACAAGACAATGACCCTAAGCACACAGCTAAAATAACGAAGGAGTTGCTTCACAACAAATCCGTGACTGTTCTTGAATGGCCCAGCCAGAGCCCTGACTTAAACCCAATTGAGCATCTCTGGAGAGACCTAAAAATGGCTGTCCACCAACGTTTACCATCCAACCTGACAGAACTGGAGAGGATCTGCAAGGAGGAATGGCAGAGGATCCCCAAATCCAGATGTGAAAAACTTGTTGCATCTTTCCCAAAAAGACTCATGGCTGTATTAAATCAAAAGGGTGCTTCTACTAAATACTGAGCAAAGGGTCTGAATACTTAGGACCATGTGATATTTCAGTTTTTCTTTTTTAATAAAACTGCAAAAATGTCAACAATTCTGTGTTTTTCTGTCAATATGGGGTGCTGTGTGTACATAAATTAGGAAAAAAATTAACTTAAATGGTTTTAGCAAATGACTGCAATATAACAAAGAGTGAAAAATTTAAGGGGGTCTGAATACTTTCCGCCCCCACTGTATTTCATTGCATTACTCCATGTTTAATGCCATATAGTTCTGTGTGTTACTGCAAGTTTAACGCCATATAGTTCTGTGCGTTACTGCTAGTTTATAGTGTATCCATGGAGTGCGTCTGTGTCATGAATACTCAAGTTAAAGTGCATCAAACACCACTTTCCATTGATTAAAGTGCATCCACATACACATTTACACATCTTTATTACATTTTGTTAATAAGCACCCCCCACTCCCCCCATCATGTCTGGGAGGACAGCAAGGAGAGGCAGACGTTCCCATAGCACAGTAAGGGGGCCAGCAGTGTATGTGTCCACAGGCAAAGGTGGACGTTACCAGTCCTCAGGCAGGGCATCATTCCCTCTGTTTAGTGATGTTGTCTGTGCTATCCAGCCATAGCATGCAGAGGAGGTGGTGGACTAGCTTATTAAACCGTCCTCTTCCTCCTCATCCATCGTTACCCAAGCAGAGACTAGTGCGCAGTCCCCTGCAGCTGCCAGAGTGGCAAAACCTGCCTCCTTGTCCACAACTATTCCTGCCAGCATCAGGCATGGAGGAGTCAGTGGAGTTATTTGAACACAGCATCAGCCACTTGCTCCTTGATGATGCACAGCCATTACTCAATTCAGATGTTGGTTCTGAGTCTGAGGTTAAGGAAGGCAGGAACATGAGACTACAGAGAGGGGAGAACACTGGTACACAAATTGGCAGTCAGGTTCCCCCAGCCGCAGAATATTGCCAAGTTGTCTCCAGTGGTAATGAGGATAGAGGAGATGATGATGAGGTCACTGACTCGACTTGGGTGCCAGATAGAGCGGAAGAGGAAAGTGAGGGTGAGGCACAACCCCAACGAGGCAGCCATCATGAAAGAGTAGGGAGCAGCCACCCTATTCCATCACATTGTAGAGCCGGTATCTCCCAGCCCACTTCCCACAGCTCAGCTGTCTGGGACTTTTTTAGCATATGTTCAGCCTATCACGCTGTTGCTATTTGCAAACTTTGTCTCAATCGCATGAAGCGTGGCAAAAACACCAACCATTTGGGTACCACATGCTTGCCAAGGCATTTAACCTCCCACCACTCTGCTCCTTGGCAAGAGCACCTAAAAGCCACACAAAAGGGGCACAAATCTGTCCATCCTCCTTACTCACCTCAGTCCGTCCCTGTTATACCTCATGACCTCTCAGCAGCCTCCACTGACAGGGATGATGGTATAGCACAGGTTGTCCCAGGTCCTTGCAGCACATCTGCCAGCAGCACACCACCAGCTGTAGACTATAGTCAGCAAATTTCTCTGCCCCATCTGCTGCAGTGGGAAAAAAAATACAGTCCCTGCCACCCACATGCCCAGCACCTAAATGCAAGCTTGTCAAAGCTGTTGGCTCTACAACTTCTGCCTTTCCGCCTGGTGGATTCTGACCCCTTCTGTTAATTTGCAGAATGTGCTGTACCACAATGGCAGGTTCCCAGTCGCTATTTCTTTACGTAAGACCATTCCATCTCTCCATCATCTCGTGGAAGGCAATGTTGTGGCATCGATGGGCAATGCAATCAGCTGCAAAGTCCACGTTACTGCTGACACGTGATCCAGCAAGCATGGGCAGGGACGATATATTGTGTTCACAGCACACTGGGTAACTCTGCTTGCAACTCAGAAGGATGCAGCACAGCGCTCAGTGCTGCAGCTTGTTGTGCCTCCACATCTTCATACAGCTGGTGATGATGGCAGATTCTTCAGCTTTACCCCCCTCCTCCTCCTCCTCCTCCTCCTCCTCCATGTCCTCCTCTGCTGAATTGTTCTATGAACCTCAAGTACCCCCAAGCGTTCAAAGGGCTATTCAATGAGTCAGGCTAAAAGATGTCATGCAGGGATTAAGCTGATGTGTCTAGGGGACAGGAACCACAATGGAGCAAAGATTCTTGCAGCTCTGCAGGGACAGGCCCAGAGGTGGTTCACGCTATGCCAGCAGGAGCAAGGAATGGTGGTGTGTGATAATGGCACAAACCTCCTGTCCGCCCTTAGACAGGGAAAATTGACACATGTGCCTTGCTTGGCACATGTCCTCAGTTTGGTGGTGCAGCATTTCCTAAATAGGTACCCAGGGTTGGAAGATCTACTAAAACAGGCCAGAAGAGTGTGTAGCCATTTTAGGCAGTCATACACAGCCAGTGCTCTGTTGGTTGAAATTCAGCGGGAATTTCACCTGCCCATAAACTGCCTGATTTGTGACATGCCCACCAGTTGGAACTCGACTTTGGCAATGCTGCAGCAGCTGCACATGCAGCAGAGGGCCGTCAACGAGTACCTGTGTGAGTATGGCACAACAACAGGCTCAGGCCAGCTCGACTTTTATTCCCCACGCGATGGCTGCTCATAAAGGATGCATGAACTGTACTGTCACCATTTGAGGAGGCCACAAGGATGGTGGACCGTGACAATGCATGCATCAGTGACACAATCCTTGTTGTGTTCCTGCTGGAGCAGACTCTGCATGACATTATGGACAGGGCACTCGAGGCAGTACAGCGGGTGGAAGAGGGGGACTTCCTTTCCTCTCAAGGCCCACTTTATGCAGACACCATTATTCCTATGCCACAGAACACACAAGAGAAGAGAGAGGAGGAGGATTCTGGCAGTTTCTGAGGCATTGGAGCAGAGGAAGACATACGTCAAACAGTAAGAGATGGTTTTCTATCCGCAGAACCCTTTGGATTAGTACGGGGCTGGGAGGAGGAGGCAGTTCCAGATACTCTAATCCTCAGTGACCCCTGGGAGTCTGCTTCTCATGCCTTCGCAAATTTGCAGTGCATGGGCTCCCTCATGCTTCAAAGCCTGCGAAAGGACTGAAGAATACGCGTTGTAAAGGAGAAGGATCACTGTTGGTTGGCAACCCTCCTTGACCATCGTTATAAGGGGAAAGTCTCAGAACTCATCCCGTCCACACAGAGTGTGCAGAAGATGAAATCTCTTGAGGACACCTTAAAGGGAAGTTTATTGAACGCTCTTCCCGACTCTGGTAAGTTACAGTGTCGTGGAAAACATCGTTTTGTGGCTTCTGTAGGTCAAGAGAGGAGCGGTGGAAAAGGCGGCTGCATAAGTGATGCATTTCTCAATTTTTTTAGTCCTCGCCGCCCAGGGCTGTGAGCTTCCACATCCCATCGGTAGCGTCTGCATCACATGGTGGACGATTATCTAGGGGCGAAAACAGGGATGGAGAGCTTTCCAGTCGACGATCCACTGGCTTACTGGGTCATGAGAATAGACCACTGGCCAGAACTTGCCCAGTATGCTATTGAGCTGCTGGGCTGCCTGCATCCAGCGTGTTTTGCGAATCGGCATTCAGTGCTGCTGGAGGTTTTGTTACTGATCATAGAACGCGTCTGTCCACAGACCCCGTGGACCGTCTGACTTTTATCAAAATTAATCAGTCCTCGATTACCAGCAGCTATGAAGCCCCTGATGCCAATGTTGCAGATTAAGTATTTTTTGGATGTGGAATCTCTGCAGGACTTCTAGGCTGCCTAGTGTTGACTTCATCTGGAAGAATGTTTCATGGGCACACCCAAAGACCAATTTTTCTGCACCTGTTTGACAGGTGCATATCATTACAATGTTTGACAGCAAGGCCAATTCTTGCTTTCATCAAGAGTACCTCTATAGGGTTACGGTGTGAAGGCGCCACTGACACCCAAATAACTACTTTTCCACACCTGTTTGACAGGTGCATATCATTACAATTTTGACAGCAAGGCCAATTCTTGCTTTCATCAAGAGTACCTCTATAGGGTTATGTTGTGAAGGCACCACCGACACCCAAAGAACAATTTTTCTGCACCTGTTTGACAGGTGCATATCATTACAATTTTTGACAGCAAGGCCAATTCTTGCTTTCATCAAGAGTACCTCTATAGCAGGGATATGCAATTAGCAGACCTCCAGCTGTTGCAGAACTACAAGTCCCATGAGGCATAGCAAGACTCTGACAGCCACAAGCATGACCCCAGAGGCAGAGGCATGGTGGGCCTTTTTGTAGTTTTGCAACAGCTGGAGGTTCGCTAATTGCATATCCTTGCTCTATAGGGTAACGGTATGAAGGTGCCACCAACGCCTAAATAAATTTTTTTCTGCAACCTGTTTGACGGGTGCATATCATTACAATTTTTGACAGCAAGGCCAATTCTTGCTTTCATCAAGAGTACCTCTATTGGGTTATGGTGTGAAGGCACAACGGACACCCAAAGAACAATTTTTCCTCACCTGTTTGACAGGTGCATATCATTACAATTTTTAACAGCAAGGCCAATTCTTGCTTTCATCAAGGGTACCTCTATAGGGTTACGGTGTGAAGGTGCCACCGACACCCAAAGAACTATTTTCCCGAACCCGTTACAGAAGTAATAATCCAAAGTCTGTGGTAGAGACACCAGATGTACAAAGGCACAAAGCACAACAAAGAAAACGGAGCCTGTTTTTGCTGTAAAAGGACTGGTCACTTAAAAAGGACTGTTTAGGCAGGGGTTTGAACAGGCTGGGATTGCATTGGCAACTATCATCTTGGATAAAGTATTCATATTGGATCAAGTATTACACTTCCGCACAGCACTATCTAACACAACTCTTCTCTACCCCTCCTACAGGTATGTGTCAGCTCAACCACATCTTCGACCTTTATTTGAAACTGGGATCTGCTTGCTAAATTCTGTGTATGTGCCTTTGGTGATCTATGCTGCCTTCAAATTCTTTACCTCTGTCCATATCACTGTGATGTTTATTTTACTTTCTTATTGTCTATACCTAAATTATGAGTTGTTCCTATCTTTATGGCTGTGACCTTTCTGTTCTCTTGCTGTGTCTTGTAGTGAGCCTTGGTGTGAGAAGTTCATTCTGTTAGCCATGTGTTCCTCCTATGCAATCCTGACTAATTAATTGGCAATACCCCCACCCAAACTCAGTATAAATTTAGGCCTTATATAGGGGATGCACAGGCAGGAGTTTGCACAGGCTGGGATTGCATTGGCAACTATCAGCTTGAATAAAGTATTCATATTGGATTAAGTATTACACTTCCACTCAGCACTATCTAACACAACTCTTCTCTACCCCTCCTACAGGTATGTGTCAGCTCAATCACATCTTCCACCTTTAATTGAAACTGGGATCTGCTTGATAAATTCTGTGTATGTACTTTTGGTGATCTATGCTGCCTTCAAATTCTTTACCTCTGTCCATATCACAGTGATGTTTATTTTACTTTCTTATTGTCTATACCTAAATTATGAGCTATCTTTAAGGCTGTGACCTTTCTGCTCTCTTGCTGTGTCTTGTAGTGAGCCTTGGTGTGAGAAGTTCATTCTGTTAGCCATGTGTTCCTCCTATCCAATACTGACTAAGTAATTGGCAATACCCCCACCCAAACTCAGTATAAATTTAGGCCTTACCTAGGGGATGCACAGGCTGGGATTGCATTGGCAACTATCATCTTGGATGAAGTATTTATATTGAATTAAGTATTCCGCTCAGCACTTCAGCGAATGCACAAAGCGAAAATACACAACAGACTTCTGCAGAACACTAAACAGTCTACAGGTGACCTGATTCTCCATCAAACTTTTTCATCTCTCATTCAGGCTTCCTCTCAATTTCACCACTCTGTATCATAAACTCCTTACTTTTCCTTCTCACAGTTGCATCCTCTCTCCTTAAATTCTCACTTCTTCACCCATCTTCTCCACCCCACAGCTTATATATATTCAATATATATTAGACCTGGATTCAAGAATTTGACCTTCCTTCTCCTGCTTCTCTCTCCTATGGTGGCCTCCTGTGGACTCACTCTCCCAGGCCTAGTGGACAGAAAGGAGGTGGTGTTGGAATCCTCCTGTCCCCTCAAAGCACTTTTCAGGTTCTTCATCCACCCCCCTCTCTGTCCCTCTCCTCATTTGAAACTTACTGTATTCGTCTATTTTCTCCAGTTTCATTGAGTATTGCTGTGATCTATCGGCCCCCTGGACCGGTATCAAACTTCCTTGATGACTTCTCTACCTTTCTACCCTACTTTCTCTCTTCTGAAATCCCAACAATCATTCTTGGTGACTTCAACATCCCTGTTAATCTTAACACTTCCGTTACTTCTAAGCTGCTGAGCCTAACCTGCTGCTTTGACCTAAAACAATGGACAAGTGCTTCTACTCACTCTGTTGGCAACTGCCTTGACCTCATATTCTCCTACCTATGCACTCCACACAACCTCTCCAATATTCCTTTTCCTTGAACGTTTAGTCTACACCCGATTGAGCGACCACCTAATTGAAAATAACCTTCTTGATCCCCTTCAGTCTGGATTTTGCCCACAGCACTCCACAGAAACTGCCCTCCTAAAACTCACAAGCGACCTACTAACAGCCAAAACCAACGGTCACTATTCCGTACTCTTACTCTTGGACCTTTCCGCTGCCTTTGATACAGTTGACCACCCCCTCCTCTCCAAAATACGCAATTTGCTTGGTCTCCATTGCTGCACTCTCTGTTGGTTCCAATCTTACCTATCTCATCGCACCTTCAGTGTCACTTACAACTCCACTTCCTCTTCTCCAACTCCTCTTATCGTTGGGGTCCCCCAAGGTTCTGTCCTTGGACCTCTACCATTCTCAATCTACACATCCTCCCTGGGCCAGCTGCCATTTATATGCTGATGACACTCAAACACTCAGCTCACCCCATCAATCTCCTCACGCATCACTGATTTACTAACAGACATATCAGCCTGGATGTCAAACCACTTCCTCAAACTGAATCTAAATCTGAATCTAAAACGTAGCTCTTAATATTTCCTCCCCCACGTGCCCCCTCCCCTGACTTCTCTGTCAAGATCAATGACACATCTATCAGTCCGTCCCCACATGCCTCCGCAACATTTCCAGAATACACCCCTTTTTAACTAATGACACCAGCAAGCTTCTAATTCAGTCTCTGGTTATCTCTCGCCTCGACTACTGCAACTCCCTCCTCACTGGATTACCTTTACATAGACTATCCCCCCTTCAGTCCATAATGAATGCCGCTGCAAGACTCATCCACCTTACCAACCATTCAGTGTCCCCCACCCCTCTCTGCCAATCCCTCCACTGTCTTCCACTCACCCAACAAATAAAATTCAAAGTACTAACAATAATTTACAAAGCCATCCATAACTCTGCCCCCAGCTACATCACTAACCTAATAGCAAAATACCAACCAAGCCGCTCTCTTCGGTCATCCCAAGACCACCTGCTCTCTAGCTTCCTTGTCACCTCCTCCCATGCTCGCCTCCAGGATTTCTCTAGAGCTTCTCCCATCCTTTGGAACTCCCTACCCCAATCTGTCCGACTGTTCCCTAATCTATCCATCTTTAGGCGATCCCTGAAAACTCTTCTCCTCAAAGAAACTTATCCTTCTTCTAACTAACACTGTTTTACTTCCTCGATCAGCTCATCCCCCTACAGCTATTACCTTTTGTATCAATTGACCCTTCCTTTTTCGATTGTAAGCTCTAATGAGCAGGGCCCTCTGATTCCTCTTGTACCAAATTGTAATGTAACTGTAATGTCTGCCCTCATGTTGTAAAGTGCTGCACAAACTGTTGGCGCTATATAAAACCTGTATAATAATAATAATAATAATAATGTTCTATCTGGAAAGCCAAGCAGCGAAAGCTAGAGCTATCCATAAATAGAGTCAAAGCAGCCACAAAGAAAACTGAAGACACAGTGGCACCTTTAAAGTGACACAGAGCGGCAAGCCATGTGGCTGGTGCATAGACTCAGGTGCGACAAGCCACATGACTAGCGATGAAACCTTCTTCACAAACATTAATTAGGGTGCAAAAGACGTTTTTCTAGCAAACGGGAAAAGCATCACATCAGAAGGAAAAGGCCAGGACTTCCTGAACTGCATTACACCACAAGACAGAGTATTCTTATAAAGAAAATGCTGTATGTTCCAGAACTAGAAGGCAGCCTTCTATCATTGAAAAGTCTTGCAAACAACGGTCTTACAGTTAAGTTCCAGGGTGAAGAATGCACAATTCACAATAATAAGCGATTCCTTGCAAAAGGAAAACTGGATGATCACCTATACAGTAGGGATGAGCTCGATGTTCAGGTCAAACATAAGTTCGACTCGAACACCGGGTGTTCGTCTGTTCGCCGAAGAACGAACATTATGGGGCATTCGCAGGAAATTCGAGCACCCGCAGAACACCCCATAATTGCTGTATGATGATTGGCCAAAGCATGCACCTGACCTGCATGCTTTGGCCAATCCCAGCGCCCTCTGCTAAGAAAGCCATAATTGGCCAAAGGCAGGGTGCCTTTGGCCAATCATGGCTCAGGGGGACTAAGTCCACGCCCCACACTATATAAGGCTACCTACACGGCGGCCCTGTGTAGTGTTGTTGGCGTCGACGGAGAGATAGCTTAATTTAGATTAAGCAGGCAGGTTATTCAGTTAGTGGCACTGTATTTGATATATACAGTCCCTGACAAAAGTCTTGTCGCTTGTGTACAAATTGACCTGAAGTGCCACTAAAATATATTTCTAATCAAGATTTTGTTACAAGAAATGGGTCATTTTAATCCCAACAGCTTTTGTAATAATGTTTCAGTGCAAAACGAAAATGACAAAAAGTATTCTAATATTCACAGCTTGGTAAAGCCCATTGAGTCAATTTTTGCCAAGACATAAGTGTTGTCGCCTTGTTATATGAGCTTCACCTGTGACTAATAATGGATCAATTAGGTCTCAGGTGTGTATAAAAAGAACACCAGTACACTAGACCTTCTCAACTGCAACTAGACCTCTGCAAACATGCCTAAGATTCACCCGGAGACTAAAGTGTTGATTATCAAGAGGCTGAAGACCAGATCCACTGCTGATGTGGCAGACACCTTCAATGTGTCTCAGCGTCAAGTTCAGAGGATAAATATAAGATTTGAAGAGACTGGAAACGTTTTGGACAAGGCCAGGTCAGGCCGACCCCGCAAGACAACTGCTCGAGGGGACCGTTTGTTGGCTCGAAACAAAGACCTGGTCACCTGAAGTCCCTGTGTCAACCAGAACAGTTTGTCGGATTCTGCCTCGAAATGGCCTCCATGGTCGAATCAGTGCCCATAAGCCAGCACTAAACAAAAGACAATTGAAAAACCGTGTGGCATTTGCCAAGGGCCACAGCCTGTTAAAAGGATGGACTCTGGAAAAGTGGCAGAAGGTGGATTTTTCAGATTAACCTTCTGTTGAATTACACCACAGTCACCGCAAATATTGCAGGAGACCTACTGGAACCACATGGAGCCGAGATTTACCCAGAAAACAGTGACGTTTGGTGGAGGCAAAATCATGGTCTAGGGTTACATCCAGTATGGGGGTGTGCGAGGGATCTGCTGGGTGGAAGGCAACATCAATAGTCTAAAATACCAAGAAATCTTAGCTACCTCTTATATTCCCAACCATAAAAAAGGCCACATTTTGCAGCAGGATGGTGCTCCATCGCATACTTCCATCTCCACATCAAAGTTCCTTAAGGCAAAGAAGATCAAGATGCTCCAGGATTGGAGTCACCAGCCCAGTCACCAGACATGAACATCATTGAGCATATGTGGTGTAGGATGAAAGATGAAACATGGAAGACGAAACCAAAGAATATTGATGAACTCTGGGAGGCATGCAAGACTGTTTTCTTTGCTATTCCCGATGACTTCATCAATAAATTGTATGAATCCTTGAAGGACAGCATGGATGCTGTCCTTCAAGCTCATTAGTTTGATTTAAGGATGGTGTACTGCCAAATATGAATGTAGAGGTAAATTCATACCCAATTCACCACATCCCGATAATAAATTTGGAAAGATAAAAAGGAAGAAACCCTGGGATGGTACGGGTGAGGGGGTAGGAGGTATTAATGGGTGAACATGGGTAGGAGGAAGGGAAACGTACTGGATAATGTGATTGGTATGAAAAGTGCCCAAAAGTAATAAAAATATATACTTTATTTGGAATATACAAAAACGATATTTAAAATAGTGAACAGTACATACAAGATACCTAAACCATATAGATGAGCATACTGGTTAGAAGAAGCATACATATATGTGGTACATGGGAACCCAACATGTTTCGGATAAAAGAAAATTCAGTTCCTTCTTCAGGGGTTTCCTGTAAGGATTATTGTATGATCTGGGGGAGGTACATAGGTAAAGCATACCAATCATTAGTATATATATATATATATATATATATATATAATGGGTGTATATCATAGGTATAGATGGTGAAAAATCAGAATTTATGGAGGCAAAGGAAAAGGAAAAAATACATATAAAATAGAAAATAAAATAAAAATATAGATTACGAAAAGGACAAAATAGGAGCTCTAAATAAACAAGGAATCCAAAGTAATATGAAATATTAAAGGGACTTACTCGTTCAAAAAGTTAGCTGCATATCAAGGCTGGACCATAGTCTGACAGTTTGCCAAATAGTACTTCAGATCATCATCGCCGTAACATCCATTACACATCATGTTTGGGTGTAAAAGGCCTTTTTTCCTATTTTTTCCTTTTCCTTTGCCTCCATAAATTCTGATTTTTCACCATCTATACCTATGATATACGCCCATTTTATATATATATATATATATATATATATATATATATATATATACTAATGATTGGTATGCTTTACCTATGTACCTCCCCCAGATCATACAATAATCCTTACAGGAAACCCCTGAAGAAGGAACTGAATTTTCTTTTATCCGAAACATGTTGGGTTCCTATGTACCACATATATGTATGCTTCCTCTAACCAGTATGCTCATCTATATGGTTTAGGTATCTTGTATGTACTGTTCACTATTTTAAATATCGTTTTTGTATATTCCAAATAAAGTATATATTTTTATTACTTTTGGGCACTTTTCATACCAATCACATTATCCAGTACGTTTCCCTTCCTCCCACCCATGTTCACCCATTAATATCTCCTACCCCCTCACCCGTACCATCCCAGGGTTTCTTCCTTTTTATCTTTCCTTCAAGCTCATGGAAGTCATACAAGATATTCAGTTTGGATCTCACAGCACCACTACTTAATTTGCTGACATATTTTTGGATTTTCAGTAAAGTTGCTCAATTTCTGTATAGGCGACAAAACTTTTGTCTTGGCAAAATTTGACCTGTCTGTCTTGATTAAATGATAAATCTTTTTTCAGTGAAACTAATTTATTTCAGTGCATTAAACATCATTTGGGAGGGCTTTAGCTTTTCATATAAGCTATTTCTAACACCAATTGATTAATTAAAAGTCAGGTTAATAGCAGGAGTTTCTACAAAATAGAGAAGCGACAAGACTTTTGTCAGGGACTATATATATATATATATATATATATATATATATATATATATACAGTCAGTCTAGTATATTATTATTATTATTATACAGGATTTATATAGCGCCGACAGTTTACGCAGCGCTTTATATATATATATATATATATATATATATATATATATATATATATATATACTCTGCATCCAGTGTAGCCTATATCTACAGTGCAATCCGTGGTGTACTATTTTTAATATACTTCAGGCGGTGTATTAATATATATGTACAGTCTAGTATATATATATACTCTGCATCCAGTGTAGCCTATATCTACAGTTCATTCCATGGTGTACTATTTCTAATACACTTCAGGTGGTGTATTAATATACTGTATATATAGATATATATATCTATATATATATATAGATATATATATAGATATATATATCTATATATACAGTCTACGCAGCACACAATACAGTGCAGCTATAGTGCAGTTGCTACTACTTTTCTGGTAGTGTACACAGTACACAATACAGTGTAGTGTGGTGTTGCAAAACAAAATATACATCATGTCCCGAAGGCCACCAAGGAGGGGCAAATGCTCACAGGCCACTAAAAGAGGGCAAGCAGCCTCTGTGTCAACAGTGCTGGTCATGGACATGGTGCATCCTCTGCAGGTGGCCGTGGGGCACGCTTGTCCTTTTTTTTCTGCTGCTGGGGCAGGGGCAGAAAAATTGGGCCTTTGGTGTTAGTGGTGGTGGTGCCACAACACTGTAAATCCTCACAGATACTCTTGTTGGGCGCAAGAATGGGCCCTGCTGTGAAATATTAGATCAAAAATTGTAATTACATGCCCCTGTTAAACAGGGACAGAAAAATTGGGCCTTAGGCAGTGGTGGTGCCCTAAACCAAAAATATTGTTGGAAGCTAGCATCATCAAGATTGAGGAGGAATAGAATAGTCATTCAGCATAGGCAGTCTTCAAGGGATCCCACATCCATAGAAAAATCAATCAGTAACATCAGCATCAGGTGCTTGATAGCTGCTGATCCAAGACTGATTCATTTTTATGAATGTGAGCCTATCAACGGAGTCTACGATCCATTATAAACCCTCCAGCAGCACTGAATGTGCATTCAGAAAGAATGCTGGATGCAGGACAGGCCAGTAGCTCAATTGCATATTGAGCAAGTTCTGGCCAGTGGTCCAACCTCAAGACCCAGTAACCCAGTGGATGCTCTGTTGGAAAGGTCTCCAAGTCTGCACTTGCCCCTAGTTATTCCTGCATCATGTAATGCAGAGGCTGGCGATGGTTGCTTGAACCGATCAGACCTTGGTGCTGAGGACTGAAAAATTGTCTAAAGGCATCAGTCATCCTGCGAAGGCAGGATGAGTTCTGCAACCTTACCCTTGTAATGTGGGTCAAGAAGGATTGCCAGCCAGTAATGATCCCTCTCCTTGATACCACAAATTCTAGGGTCCTTTCACAGGCTTTGCAGAATCAGGGAGGCCATGCAGCATAAGTTTACAGAGGCATTCAATTCTGAGTCCTCTGGGTCACTAAGGATCACGTGATCCGTAACAACCTCCTCCCAGCTACGTACAACTCCTTGGGTTTTCAGGGACTGAAAATCATCCCTTGAAGACTGCTGCTGAGTGTTATCCTCCACGTCCATGCTGACACAATCCTCCTCCTTTTCTTCCTGTGTGTTTGGCGGGCCCGCAGGAATACTATCTGGATAAAGGGGGCCTTGAGAGGAAAGGAAGTCCTCCTCTTCCTCCTGCTGTGATTCCATGAAGTGTGTGCTTCAACAAGGAAGACTAGAGGGTCAGTGTCACTGTTGCATGCATTGTCTTTGCTCACTATCCTTGTGGCCTCCTCAAATGGTGACAGGACAGTGCATGCATCCTTGATCAGTAGCCACTAGTGTGGTGAAAAGGAGGCCAAGCTCCCCTGATCCTGTCCTGGTGCCATACTCACACAGGTAGTCATTGATGGCCCTCTGCTGCATGTGCAGCTGCTGCAGCATTGCCAACGTTGAGTTCCACCTGGTGGGCATGTCACAAATGAGGCAGTTGGTGGGCAGGTTGCATTCCCTTTGAATGTCAGCCAGCCGAGCACTGGCATTGTATGACTGGCGGAAATGACCACTGACTTTTCTGGCCTGCCTCAGGAGATCCTGTAAGCCTGGGTACCTGCTTACGAACCGCTGCACCACCAAATTCAGGATGTGTGCCCCAAACATGGGACATGAGTCAAGTGTCCCTGTCGGAGGGCGGAGAGAAGGAGGTGCCATTGTCGCATACAACCATTCCTGGCGGAAGCTGGCGTTGCATCAACCACCTCTGAGCCTGGCCCTGCAGAGCTGACATAATCTCTGCCCCAGTGTGGCTCCTGTATCCTAAGCAGACCAACTAAAGCATGTTTTTGACTGAGTGCTTGCGTAGGCCCTTGAACACTTACGGAGCACCGCTGGTTCAGAGGAAAAATTTGCAGAAGAGGCCATAGAGGAAGAAGAAGAGGAGGGGGTGGAGGAGAGAGCTGTGGCAGAATCACCACTAGCATTTTGGAGGCGTGGTGGCGGAACAAGCTCCAACAATACTGAACCCTGTCCTGCATCCTTCCCAGCTGCCAGCAGAGTTACCCAGTGCATCGTGAATGAAAAGGTAAGGTCCCTGCCCATGCCTGCTAGACCATGAGTCAGCGGTAATATGCACCTTACTGCTGACCGCCCCTGTCCAACGAAGCCAAAACATTGCCTTCCACATGCCGGTAGAGAGCCAGAATGGCCTTCCGTGAAAAGAAATGGCATTTTGGAACCTGCCACTGAGGTACAGCACATTCCACAATCTCATGAAAGGGGGCAGAGTCTACCAGCTGAAAAGGCAGCAGTTGCAGTGCTTGTAATTTGGCCAAGCTAGCATTCAGACGCTGAGCATGTGGATGGCTGGGACTGAATTTCTTTTTACGGTTTAGCAACTGGGGCAGGGAAATGTGCCTGCTAAAATCAGATGGTGGTGTACTGATAGCAGATTGGCTGCAAGTACTTGGGACACCTATTGCTATACCTTCATTCCTCTCAGTGCAGGTTTTTGAGAGGACTGGAGGTATAGTGGGGTTGGAGATCCCAGATGAGGAGCAAGGAGAAGTCCACCTTTTTCTTTGATGTGGGTCTTTCAAGTGCTATTGCCAATGGACTGCATGGCAGGTTGTCATATGTCTAGTCAAGCATGAGGTGCCCAAGCGGCTGCTGTTCTGGCCACGCTAGAACCGGTTCAGACATAGGTTCCAAACAGCAATGTTTGGAACCTATGGTGCGATCTGCTGCACACGTATCAAAAAAGGCCCACACCAAGGAACTTTTCAAAATCAGCAGGGAGTCAGCAGCACCATTCACCTGCGGAGCTCTGCAGTGTGATGCAGTAGGGTGGCTGCCCTTAAGCTGCCCCCTAGGGGACATCCTGCCTCATTGGAGTTGGGCCCGCTTCTCCTCCTCCTCTCTTCTCTCAGGCACCCAAGTACAGTCTGTGACCTCATCATGCCCTTCCTCCTTGTCACTGAAGCAAACTTGGCAGTATGCTGCAGCTGGGGGAATGTGACTGCCAGTTTCTTGTCCTTTTTGGGCACCCCCTCTCTCTAGGCTCACGTTACTCCCTTCCTCAACCTGGGAGCCAACATCAGAGCCTTCAAATTGCTGCGCATCCTCCATCAGCATGTACCCGACACTGTGGTCGAATAATTCTGGGGACTCCTTCATGCATGATGGTGATGCTATGGAAGGAGTGACTGTGGACAAGGAGCCAGTGGAATAGGCGGCTTTGGCAGCTGCATTGGAAGGCAATCTACTCTGAGCCTGGGTGACAGAAGATGAGGAGGATGAGGATGGCTTTGTTATCCACTCCACCAACTCTTCTGCATGTTCTGGCTCAATAACATGGCCAGCAGCAGAAAAAAAGAACAAGCTGCCCCACGGCCACCTGCAGAGGATACACCATGTCCACAACCAGCACTGTTGACTGTAGACACAGAGGCTGCTTGCCCTCTTTTAGTGGCCTGTGAGCATCTGCCTCTCCTTGGTGGCCTTCCGAACATGGTGTATATTTTGTTTAGCAACACCACACTACACTGTATTGTGTACTGTGTACACCACCAGAAGTGTAGTAGCAACTGCACTACAGTTGCACCAGAAAAGTAGTAGCAACTGTACTACGGCTGTACTGTATTGTAATTACAATTTTTGATCAAATATTTCACAGCCCGTTCCTGCGCCCACCAAGAGTATCTGTGAGGGCTTACAGTGTTGTGGCACCACCACCAAGGGCCCAAGTTTTCTGCCCCTGTTTAACAGGGGCATGTAATTACAATTCTTGATCTAATATTTCACCGCAAGGCCCTTTCCTGCGCCTATCAAGAGTAACTGTGAGGGCTTATGCCCTGTACACACGATAGGATTTTCCGACAACAAAATCCATGTTTTTTTCCGACGGATGTTGGCTCAAACTTGTCTTGCATACTCACGGTCACACAGATCTTGTCGGAAATTCCGAATGTCAAGAACGCGGTGACGTACAACACGTACGACGAGCCGAGAAAAATGAAGTTCAATAGCCAGTGAGGTTTTTCTGCTTGATTCTGAGCCTGCGTGGAATTTTGTGCGTCGGAATTGTGTACACACGATCGGAATTTACGACAACGGATTTTGTTGTCGGAAAATTTGAGAACCAGCTCTCAAATTTTGTGTGACGGAAATTCCGATGGAAAATGTCCGATGGAGCCTACACCTGGTCGGAATTTCCGACAACAAGCTCCCATAGAACATTTTCTTTCAGAAAATCCTATTGTGTGTACGGGGCATACCAGTGTTGTGGCACCACCACCACCACCAAAGGCAAATTTTTTTGCCCCTGTTTAACAGGGGCATGTAATTACAATTTTTGAAATAATATTTAACAGCATGGCCTGTTCTTGCACCCAACAAGAGTAACTGAGAGGGGTTACAGTGTTCTGGCACCACCAACACCTAAGGCCCAATTTTCTGCAGAGTATATAGGGCAGGCCGTATAGTATATATACTTCTGATCAGAGTATATAGAGCCTGGGGCCCCCCCACGCAATTTTTTTTTTAAATTTGGGTGCGGGGTTCCCCTTAATATCCGTACCAGACCCAAAGAGCCCGGTAATGGGCTGGGGGGGGGGGAACCCATGCCGTTTTTTTTAATGATTTTCATCTATATTGCCGGGACCCGACAATACATTACAGCAGTGTTAAATGACTTTTTTTTTTCTTTAGAAATGTCATTTTGCTGTGGTATTGTTCTAAACACGGGAAAACTGCGCCACTTTACAGGCATACTATAGACACCCTCCAGGCACAATATTTTAAGGAATATTTCATTTTCAGTGTTTCACGTTAAGCATTCTTAAAATCAGTGCTCCCGAAAAAAGGCAGTTTTTAAAACTTTTTTTTTCATTGATACATGTTCCCTGGGGCAGGACCCGGGTCCCCAAACACTTTTTATGGAAATAATTTGCATATAAGCCTTTAAAATGAGCACTTTTGATTTTTCACGTTCGTGTCCCATAGACTTTAACTGTGTTCGCGTGTTCCAACCAACTTTTTGCATGTTCGCATGTTCTGCTATGAACCGCTCATCCCTACTATACAGGCTCATCACCATAGACCAGCAAACCAATATAGTCTCTAATGACCTACACAGCAAATATATTTACTTATGGCACAGGTGGCTGGGGCACAAAAGTTATACAGGACATTATAAAGAGAGGTTTATCAGAAGATTTGACAATAGAACCTTGCAAAGTGCCCATGAAATGCAAGTGCAGTATTGAAGCAAAAGCCACTCGTACTCCCCTACTACAGGCATCTCAAAGAAAAACTACTCACTCCCTGCAGGGCATACACAGTGACGTCTGCGGTCCAGTGAAAACCCCCACATCAGGGGGAACAGATATCTACTGACATTGATGATTATTCCAGGTACACAACTACTTATCTGATAAAACACAAGAATAAAACATCAAAGAAGCTTCAAGAGTTCGTTGCCATGTCTAGCAACAAATTTCAAAGCCAACCAGGAATAATACGCAGCGACAATGGGGGAGAATATACAAGCAAAGAAGTGGCCGCATACCAGAAGAGACAAGAAATAGTCCACCAGACAACTGCACCATACACTCCTGAACAAAACGGTGCAGCAGAAAGGAAAAATCGCACTCTTATAGAAATGGCCAGATGCATGTTGTCGGATGCCAACCTACCTCACAAGTACTGGGGAAAGCAGTCATGACAGCAACCTACCTACAAAACAGACTACCCCCAAGAGCCATTTAAAGTACTCCATTTGAAATGTGGCATGAATCAAAGCAGTGGCATTGGTGGGGGGGGCGGGGCTGACAGTGGCAGAAGCCCTGAATGGGTCCCCAAAAAGCCTCGGTGTCTCGGGTGGACACCGTTCTATCAGCCGAGTGAGGCCGAGTGTAATAGCAAGTCCTGCCTTCTGGAGACTGCAGCGCTGATGGACGACCTACTGATCCAATGCCAGGACCGTGGGACGTGACGTCCATCATAGGCACTGCAGGCTCCAGAAGGCGGGAATTACAATGCGGCCGCCTCGCCACTGTCAGATGATCCCGACCCCACTCAGCGCTCGGGCGGGCGGCTCTCCTCTCCTCATCATGGCTCTCTCTGGCTGCCTGGACTCTGGAGTCTACTCTACTGTGTGATGGACGCACCGCTGAGCTGCAGGAGGACACCTGAAGTCTGGTCAGGTAGGTCAGTGTATGTCGTGTAGGTCAGTGTAGGTCAGGTAGGTCAGTGTATGTCAGGTAGGTCAGTGTGTGTGTGTCAAGTAGGTCAGTGTAGGACAGGTAGGTCAGTGTGTGTGTCAGTGTAGGTCAGGTAGGTCACTGTGTGTCAGGCAGGTCAGTGTATATCAGGTAGGTCAGTGTGTGTGTGTCAGTGTAGGTCAGGTAGGTCAATGTGTGTCAGGTAGGTCAGTGTAGGTCAGGTAGGTCAGTGTAGGTCAGGTAGGTCAGTGTATGTCTGGTAGGTCAGTGTGTGTGTCAGGTAGGTCAGTGTAGGTCAGGTAGATCAGTGTGTGTCAGGTAGGCAGGTAAGTCAGTGTATGTTGTGTAGGTCAGTGTGTGTCAGGTTGGTCAGTGTAGGTCAGTGTCAAGTAGGTCAGCGCGCGTCAGGTAGGTACTACCCCCCCCCCGGTGCTGGGCTCGGACTTTGGGCTGAAGCCCCTGGTGTTTTTGCCACCTACCAACTCCCCTGGATCAAAGCCTAGCATAGGGCACATCACAGTGTTTGTTTTGGATGTAAAGCATATGCCTATATTCCAGTGAAAAGTGATCCAAGCTGGAGAATAGAGCCATATAGGGCATTTTACTAGGCTACATTGAGCAAACAAAGGGTTACAGAATCCTACACCCAAAGACTGACAAAGTGACAATAAGCCATAGTGTTTATTTTGATGAAAGCCCATCACCAGAAACACAGATCCCTGAAACCTGTGAAGTCAATATGCCAAGCAAACTACAAGAAAAATATGGGTAAACCTTGCAAGCTACCTTGCGTGTTCACTTGAGCCTTTTAGCGATGAAATAAGAATTATATATATATATATATATATATATATATATATATATATATATATATATGGCAAGCTGCTAACACAGATCACAACCCCAAATAAGTGCAAAGTAAATACAAATCAATAAAGTGTCGTGCTGTGCTCCAAATTCATTACATCCAGTGAGTTATTGCAACCAATCATATAAGATATATAGTAATAAAATTGCTTGATAAAAAAATATGATCCAATAAAAATTAACAATAATTATGCTAATAATTATTAATATGTGTGATGATTCGGCCGGCTCTCCTCTTCCTCTCCTCTCTGATCCCCTGCACAGGTGAGGCTGCATTGCTGGGCACAGATGAGGCTGCATAGATGGGCACTGGTGAGGCTGCATTCCTGGGCACTGGTGAGGCTGCATTCCTGGGGACTGTTGAGGCTGAATTGCTAGGCACTGGTGAGGCTGCGTTGCTGGGCACTGGTAAGGCTGCATTCCTGGGCACTGGTGAGGCTGCATTCCTGGGCACTGGTGAGGCTGCTTTCCTGGGCACTGGTGAGGCTGCATTGAATGGGCACTGGTGAGGCTGCATTGCTGGGAATTTGTGAGGCTGCATAGATTGGCACTGGTGAGGCTGCATAGATGAGCACTGGTGAAGCTGTAGTGCTGGGTACTGGTGAAGCTGCATAGATGGGCACAGCTGAGCCCTGCATTCTTTATGTAGCGCACTCCTGAGCCCTGCATTCTTTATGTAGGGTGCTCCTTAGCCCTGCATTCTTTATGTAGCGCCCTCCTGAACACTGCACTCTTTTTTTTCTCTATCTTAGCTTCATAACATTTGGTAGTCATATCTCAAAAGTTTCTAAGAAGTATCTTTTTTTTATCTTTATTAATGGACGAAATGTAAGAAATAACGTATATATCATACAATCATTCCATAAACACATACCACATACACTGCATATATAATTTGAGGAAAATATGTTTCTAAAATAGTTTACCATTTGTTAATAAAAATATATATATATGTCCCCGGATTTCATTTTAAAAATCCGGTCACCTTATGATTGGTGGGTTTTCCTCTAGGTCCATCGCACTGATCCTGTGTTCTAAATAAGAGACAGTGGTCCAGAGCAGTGTGAAGTTCTGAAGTCGGGGAGTTAAAGAGAGAAAGAGAGACCCGATAAGGAAATGAGACAGAGCACAGCACCCATGAGGAGCATAAGAATGTCGCTCACTACTACCTGGACATTATCAGAATCTGGGGTTCGCCCTAAAGACACCAGCACTGGAAGAATGCCTCTGAAGGGCTCTGTATTATACGTACGCCCCGGTGTAGCACACAGCCTGTAGATAGGATTAGGGAAATAGGAAAGAAGTACATTTTTGAAACGTTGGAATCTGTAAATGCCTTTTTACAATTTTTCCAAGTAAAGCTTTCTGAAACATTGTCCTTGGCTCGTCTGAAGTTACTGAAAGTGGTGTAATGCAAGTAACCTGCACATACTGTATAGCCTATGGTTTGGGTCATTATACACACTGGAGTATAAACACAGCTCCGCAAAAGTTGATATAATGTGGAGTACAAGCAAGTGGCTACCTAGGGTAAGGAAAGACTACTACACTGCCTGTCATTAAGCATGTGCTTGAGATAGGTGGGATAGCCTCTTGCAGGAGAGAGTTGTTGTCGGCATTCTCTCCATGAGCAGTCTGCCTCCCATAGTAATGGGAGCAGACTCACGCTGCAGAGGTCCTGAGCCTGTGCTTAGGTACGCAAAAGTTAAGTGAAGTTGAGTGCTTGCTTGCAGTTCACGCCATGTGCACAGCAGGACCCTATGCTATTACTGGGAGTAGCAGTGATCCACGTTGGACAGGTGGATGTGGACAGGGCTCAGCGTGTCCCTCCAAATTGCAAGTTATGGAGAAGGTGTGCATTGTCACAGGGATTCAAGAGGTTACTGGAGAACAGGTACAGTGCAAAATGGTGTCATCTCTAAAAGCAGAGGCCTGCATTAAGGTCGAGTGTGAACCCATTGCAGCCTCAGCCTTGTTCCAGAGCATTGATGAAAAGGGCACAACAGTGACCCTGTTCAAGGTGCCTAGTATAGCCCAGAAGAACCCACGCCAGGGTAGGCTTCTCATTTGACCCTCACTTGGTGCCCAACAAGGAGGAAAACATGGAGGCTGTGACCAACTGCTACCCCCTACAAAGGGACCTTGCTCCCTCACTTGGTGCTCAACAAGGAGGAAAACATGGGCACCAGCTGCTATCCCCCGGCCCCTACAGAGGGACTTTGTTCCAAAAGAGGGACAGTCCATGCAAATTAGGGGCAGTTGGCAGCTATGTTTCAGTGTGGTACTGAATTGAAGCTCACAAACTATACTATCAAAGGCTGCTACAGATTCCACGGATTGATCCCTCAGATCAAATCATGCCTCTTACTGCTGCATAAAACACTTTTTAAAATGTATTTTTGAATTGGTACATGTTCCTCATGGCAGTGTCTGCTTCCCCCCATTCCCCTTGTTTGACATCTCTTGCCTATTAAACTTGAAAATGGACTGAATGGATTTTCAAGATTAGCACCCTAGTGACCTAAATAAAGCTAGCATTTTCAGGATTTTATGGTAGGTTTCGTTAACGGCCCATGAATCAAACCCAGGCTGATTTGTCCCTCTCTACCCACTATAAACCAGAGATGGGAACTCACCATAAAAGTCCCTAGGAGATATTAGAAGGTAATTGGTAATTTGCAGTTTCCGAATATATCTCTATTATTAACCATTTGAGGCTGCGCACCTGTACACCCACTAGAGCACTTTTGTACATATCAGCTATGGGGCAATTGATCCAAATTGCCCAGACATATTTCTGTCATTGCTTACATTACTGAAGTGATATAAGTACAGTTGTGCTCATAAGTTTACATATCCTGGCAGAATTTATGATTTCTTGGCCATTTTTTTTAGAGAATACGAATGATAACACAGAAACTTTTCTTTCACTCATGGTTAGCATTTGACTGAAGCCATTTATTATCAATCAACTGTGTTTACTCTTTTTAAATCATAATGACAATCAAAACTACCCAAATGACCCTGATGAAAAGTTTACATACCCTGGTAACTTTGGCCTGATAACATGCACACAAGTTGACACAAAGGAGTTTGAATGGCTATTAAAGGTAACCATCCTCACATGTGATCTGTTTGCTTGTAATTAGTGTGTGTGTATAAAAGGTCTATGAGTTTCTGGACTCCTGACAGACCCTTGCATGTTTTATCCAGTGCTGCACTGCTGTTTCTGGATTCTGAGTCATGGGGAAAGCAAAATATTTGTCACAGGATCTGCAGGAAAAGGTTGTTGAACTGTTTAAAACAGAAAAGGTATATAAAAAGATATCCAAGGAATTCAGAATGCCAATCAGCAGTGTTCAAACTCTAGTCAAGAAGTGGAAAATGAGGGGTTCTGTTGAATCCAAACCACGGTCAGGTAGACCAACTAAAATTTCAGCCACAACTGCCAGGAAAATTGTTCTGGATGCAAAGAAAAACCCACAAATAACTACAGGTGAAATGCAGGACTCACTGAAAACATGTGGTGTTGCTGTTTCAAGATGCACAATAAGGAGGCACTTGAAGAAAGATGGGCTGCATGGTCGAGTCGCCAGAAGAAAGCCATTACTATGCAAATATCACAAAGTATCCCGCTTACAATACGCCAAACAGCACAGAGACAAGCCTCAAACCTTCTGGCATAAAGTCATTTGGAGTGATGAGACCAAAAAATTTAGCTTTTTGGCCACAATTAGAAACACTTTATTAGGAGAGGAGTCAACAAGGCCTATGATGAAAGGTACACCATTCCTACTGTGAAACATGGAGGTGGATAGCTGATGTTTTGGGGATGTGTGAGCTACAAAGGCACAGGAAATTTGGTCAAAATTGATGGTAAGATGAATGCAGTATGTAATCAAAAAATACTGGAGGAACATTTGCATTCATCAGCCAGGAAGCTGCGCATGGGAAGTACTTGTACATTCCAACATGACAATGATCCAAAACACAAGACAAAGTCGATCTGTCATTGGCTGCAGCAGAATAAAGTGAAGGTTCTGCAGTGGCCATCTCAGTCTCCTGACCTCAATATCATTGAGCCACTCTGGAGAGTGGCTTCATGCAAGACAGCCCTAGACTTTACAGGAACTGGAGGCTTTTTGCCAAGAGGAATGGGCGGCTTTACCATCTGAGAAGATAAAGAGCCTCATCCACAAATACACGGTATTAAGAACTGGGGTATGTAAACTTTTGATCAGGGTAATTTGGGTAGTTTCTGTTGTCATTATGATTTAAAAAGAGTAAACACAGTCGATTGATAATAAATGGCTTCAACCAAACACTAACCATGAGTGAAAGAAAAGTTTTTCTGTTGTCATTCATATTCTCTGAAAAATGGCAAAGAAATCATAAATTCTGCCAGGGTATGTAAATTTATGAGCACAACTGTATATATATATATATATATATATATATATATATATATATATATATATATATATATACATATACATAGGATTTATTTCAAACATTAGAGGACTTCTTTTGCAAAAAATAAGAGTTAATTTCTCTTAAATATTTATCAATTATGTACAATAGACTCATCAAGGACAAATCCATTTGAAATACTTTCACAACCATTGCACAAGCTTCATCTGATACAGAGAATTTTGCAAATGACTAAATATTTTATCGACATATAGTGGGTTCTTTGAGGATAATGACATTGGCTCTGCTCCAGGGAATGGCCTGCTTTTGATTTCCCCTGGGGATTTGGCAAACTTCTTGTACTGTTTTTAATTATTAAAATAATTTCTATAAACCGCAAGACCCCTTACTCAGCAGGCTTGTCCATGGACTGCCACGTAGGGAGAGTTGGGGTGGGAAGATCTGATATTTGTTACCAGAGGCAGAAGATACAACTTATCCAGAAGAAACATGTCCTCGAGCACTGCATTGTTTATCCTTCTCTCCCTCCTCCCGATAGCTCTGGGAGAACACCCTACAATAGGTGTCCCTAACGGGGGCGCTTGGGGGGAATGGGGCCCGGTGGAATGGTGTCCTTGTGGTTTTCGTGCAAGAGGATTCGCCCTCAAGGTGAGCAGTCTACAATGACAATTTTTTTTTAAATGGTTCTTTATCCTAAAGGTTATGCCTATATTGCCACTTAAAGGGGTTAATCCACCTAAAAGTGGATATCTCTACATGGTAAATGCTGGGGAGCCTAATCACATTTGGATTGCTTATGATCCAAACGGTCTTCGCTCCAAATGGTCTTTGGTCCAAGCCCCACCCATGTGTTAGCCCCTTTACTAAAAGTCTCACTCTCCTAAATTTTTACATATATTGTATGAGGAATATGCAGCATGAGCTTGTTTAGAGGTTCAACCAAAAGCTGAAAGGCTAGTTTTGGGTGGAATGTGTTGAAGTCGAAGTATATTTTTGTTTAGATACAGGATCTGAGCTAGTGGTATGTGTAGCCAAGGGGTTACTTTATCATTTTAGTACAGGGCTTTTAAAATGAAATTCCAACTCTAACAAATTCATGCAAATAATAAAAAAATAATAATAGATAATGCACATTAAAAAACAAATAAAAAAAAATTAAGCAAATGAAAATGATCCAAGAGAAGATGTTTAAACAAATGTGATAAGCTGATAAATTATCTAGCTCACACACAACTAACCAGTTGACTCTTTATTGCCATAGAAGAAACCAATCATTTTCTGCCTCTTTTCACCCAACATGGCCCAAGCTGAGAAGTACTGTGAATAATATAAAATGCAGTAGTCATGGGACTTTAAATGAGGCAGGTCACTCAAACATAAAAACCATACGATATTTTTCTTTTCTTTGGTTGAGCAGAAACCTTGGAATGGCAGAAGAATCCGCTTGTGTCCAGCCAAAAGATCCCTTTAAAGAAATTAAATGATCGCTTTGATAGAAATATCTCAGCAAAATGAATACATTTGTATCGCCAGCATTTTATTCACAGGACTTTATAAAAAAATAAAAAATAAAAATATTTGTTATCTGAAGCATCCAATGTCACATGCCTCCATCCTTAATTAGACAAACAATAAAAAAAAAATGCAGTGGTCATGGAACTTTAAATGAGGCAGGTCACTCAAACATAAAAATCATACGATATATAAATTACAAATAATTCCAAATTTATTCAAATTCATATTTGAACATTCAATATTCATAACAGTACACATTTCATATAATGGCAGTACATGATGACCATTTTTAATTAAATAAAGACATACATTAAAAAGAGCAGACATAAAAAATTCATATGTTTTTTTAATGTGATAAATTCATGTTGTTCTAGTACATGATGGTTTAAACATAAAATATACACGATTAAACTAATACACTAATCATGTATCTTTTGTGTTTATACCATCGTGTACAAGAAAAATATGAATTTATCACATTAAAAAAAAATATATGATTTTTTTATGTCAGCTCCTTTTAATTTATGTCTTTATTTAATTGAAAATGGTCATCATGTACTGCCATTATATGAAATGTGTACTGTCATGAATATGGAATGTTCAAATATGAATTTTAATACATTTGGAATTATTTGTACTTCGTATATCATATGATTAATATGTTTGAGTGACCTGCCTCATTTAAAGTCCCATGACCACTGCATTTTTTATTGTTTGTCTAATTGAGGATGGAGGCATGTGACATCGGAAGCTTCAGATCACAAATATTTTTATTTTTTTATTTTTTTATAAAGTCCTGTGAATGCAATGCTTGTGACACACATGTAGTCATTTTGCTGAGATATTTCTATCAATTTCTTTAATAATTTCAATAATTTCTTTAAAGGGATCTTTTGGCTGGACACAAGTGGATTCTTCTGCCATTCCAAGGTTTCTGCTCAACCAAAGTTAAAAAAAAAAAAGCACTAACCATTACATAACGTTATTTTATTTATTTTGTGGTGTTTTGCAAATGTTGCATCAGAAATCACTGTTCAATTTGCAATTAAAACAGACGACTCAATTTTTAAAATAGATTTTGTTTTCAATAAGCTTAATTTCCATATTATCACTAGAAATAATTTGAAAGGACTAATGAGATTTTTTAAAAATTTTTATAGGATTTGATGAAAAAATGTAATTTATTTTTCTACTGAGCAATCGTATGTATATGGCTGGCATTAGATCTCTAAACATCTAAGCAGATGTGGGAACTTTTGAATACATAACTGTAAATGTTAGTAGATCACACAATTAGATTTTTTTATTTAGGTTAAGTCATCCTTTAACACTTCAGCCCTGGAAGATTTGGCTGCTGAATGACCGGGCCGTTTTTTGTGATTCGGCACTGCGTCGCTTTAACTGACAATTGCGAGGTCGTACGGCGCTGCACCTAACCAAAATTGAAGTCCTTTTTTCCCCACAAATAGAGCTTTCTTTTGGCGGCATTTGATCATCTCTGCGGTTTTTATTTTTTCCACTATAAACAAAAAAAGAGCTACAATTTTGAAAAAAAAATCTTTTTTTTTTTTTTTGCTATAATAAATATCCCAATTTTTTTTTTAAAAAGCACATTTTTTCTCAGTTTAGGCCAATATGTATTCTTCTACATATTTTTGGTAATAAAAATCGCAATAAACGTATATTGATTGGTTTGCACAAAAGTTATAGCGTCTACAAAATAGGGGATAGATTTATAGCATTTTTATAATTATTATTTTTTTTACTAGTAATGGCGGCGATCTACAATTTTTATCGGGACTGCAACATTGCGGCGGACACATCAGACACTTTTGACACATTTTTTGGACCATTGGCATTTATACAGCGGTCAGTGCTAGAAAAATTCACTGATTACTGTAAAAATGCCACTGGCAGGGAAGGGGTTAACACTAGGGGGCGATCAAGGGGTTAACTGTGTTCCCTGTGTGTGTTTCTAACTGTGGGGGGGGATGGGACTGACCTAGAGGAAATAACAGATCGTGATCCCTAGCTATTAGGAACTCACGATCTGCCTCTCCTCACAGAACAGAACGGGGATTTGTGTGTTTACACACACACGTCCCTGTTCTGCCTCTCGTGCCCGCGATCGCTCGTGGCCAGCGGTCATGGCGACCGTCGGCCACGAGCATCGGCACCTCCGCAGTGCCTGCTATCCTGCTTGAAGGAGCCGATGTACAGCTCGGCTCGCGAGATTGTGCCGACCTGCCGCAGTATAATGATGGCGGCTGGTCGGCAAGTAGTTAAGGGCCCATTTACACCTGTGTTTTAAAGATCAAAGCTCCAAGATGCTTAAAGTGGTGTTCCGGACGAAATTGTACTTTTAAATAAAAATACCCATATAATACACAAGCTTAATGTATTCTAGTAAAGTTAGTCTGTAAACTAAGGTCTGTTTTGTTAGTTTATAGCAGTAGTTTGTTATTTTATAAACTTACAGAAGGCCGTGGCCATCTTGAGTGTGGGCATCTGAAGCCAGACTGTATTTCTTCCTGGATTTCATCCTTGCAGATCTCGCACATGCTCAGTGCAGCACAAGCAGTGTAATAGGTTTCAGGTCAGGTTTCCATAGCAACGGCAGCGTCAGAGGAAGTTTCCACCCGTTCCCAGAAGGCATTGCAAACAGGAAATGATGCGATGGGCCGCGGCCAGGGAGGAGGAAGTGAAAAATGAATACAGCAGATATACAGTAGGTGCTGAGAAAAAAAATTTAAAAATATCCAATTTGTTTACAGTGCACAGTTTAGTGAGGGATGCTGAATAGTTGTAAAAGTGGGTGGAACTCCACTTTAACTTCCAAAATCACAAAGTTTCCAGTTGTAACTGTTCACGCATGAGCTTAGTGTTTCTTGAAGCTTGAGGCCCCATTCTCACCTGAGTGCTTTGTAGCAATATAAAGTCTCCGTAGTCGGTACAGGAAATGCTTAGACACACATAACGGTGTACTAGGACACGGCAAACGAGCGGAACTAGGTAGCTCCTTCTCATACTAGATCAAGTGATATTGACAGCATCATCAGTGAAGGAAGGTCTAGGGGAAGATCTCGGGGGGGGGGGGAAGCATCTTTATAGTATTAAAGAAAATAATATACCTCAACACATAGAATCAGCTATAACCTGAGACACCGGAAACCACCGGCGCCACCGAGCACGATAGAACTGCGCTGCCTGTGAGGTCACCCTGGACTCCTGAGACACCCTTGTTCCTCATTACAGATGTGCCTTAATACTACCACCGTCTAGTGAGTGCAATATCTTAGGATTAAACAGTGCTTTGTCAAATGTCTACACTTAGAGTGGCGCTGCTATTTTTGTTTTTATGTCTTTACTACCAGAGTTGCTTCTGCTCTTCAGCATGCTGCCTTTCCAGTGTTGATTTCTGGACTATCACATATTCCTGAGGTCACTACCCAGGATATATGGACTGTTCACTCTGGACTATCCATATATAATCATTTTTATATTTAATCCCTGAACTAGCCAACACCCCCCCCCTAGCCCCCCCCCCCACTTCCCACCTATGCCATATATCTTTTTTAATGTTCTTTAATGTTTTTTCTAATGTTTTCAACATTTTAAACAATTGTTTGTGTATATGTAAAAAATGTTGGTTGTTCTCCATTAGTGCCCCTGCTCAAACCTTGAGGTGCCTAGCATGACATACATTGTTTTTTTTCTTTTTGTGCTTTGTAGCTTGAAGCTCCAATATGCTCAGCTTTAAAAATCCTATTTATTTCAATGCTGATGGTTCACATATGAGCGCCCAGACACCTGTACATCGACACCCGATCTCTAAAAGCTGCATTAACTATGTTTGAGGTCAATTTGATTGTTTTTGGCACCATATATTATAATGGGAATGCCAGAAAACACTGAAATAGAGTGTTTTCAAGCATTTTTTAGGTGTCTTTCAGCATATTTGAGCCTGTAAGAGTTGGTCTCCTTCCCCCTAGTACTTTCCAATGGCTAATACAAAAGGCCTGAAGCTTGACTATACAGGCAAAACACTTGAAATGAAACCCTAAAACCCTCATATACACACGCAAAAATGCTCAGGGTCACTCCGCGTGTGAATGGAGTCTGAAGCTTGTAAATAAAAAAATAGCTTCTTTTGAGCTACAATCTTCAAGCGTTTTTGGGCCCAGGTGACTTCAATGAGAGCGTGTGAAAAAGAAGTGCAAATGTGTATATCACATGTCTTTTTCCTTAGTAACTAAATTATGTTGGCTAAACATGAATTGTAAAAAAATATCAACAGATACCTGCAAAAACGCTCAGAAACACCTGTATATATATATTATTTCAGTATCAATAGATATAGATCTGGTCATGGGCAGAAACTACATTTTATTAACATGCAACTGTAACTTAGACCTTCCATCCCATAACAAAAATTTCACTTTGTCTTACTTGTCTAAATAATAAAAAAATGATGTTTAAAGGTAAGAAAGCATTCTACTAAAGCATCCATTCTCAACCAGGGTTCCATTGAACCTTAAAGTGTAAGTTCACCTTTACAGAAAAATCTGGTCAACTTCTCCTCGCCCCTCCCCCAGTCCCGCTGACCTGCATGGCGGCGATCTGCTGTTATGAGCTCAGGTATAGCCGCCTCATGGCTCAGACGCTTGGAAATCCCATCAGCTTTCTCTCTCCTTCTTCCCCGCTGAGAGGACAGTCTTCGCGGGTTCTGATTGGTCGGCGCCACCCATGTGATGGTGCTGACCAATTAGAATGCTCCTAAACGTACCTTCCGACAGGGTACGTTTAGGAAATTAAGCTCTGGGGATTTCTAAGCCCTGGAGCCGTAAGGTAGCTATACCAGGGCTCATAACGGCAGATCGCTGCTATGCAGGTCAGCGGGACTGGGGGAGGAGGCGGCGAGGAGGGGGTCCTGTGTAAGTTCATCTTACAGATATTTCTGTAAAGTTGAACTTACCCTTTAAGGTTCCTCCAGAGTTTGCTTGAGGTTTCTTGAGCTGTGGATGATTGACTCCTCATTTGATTGTGCCTAGATAGTACTGGTGGCCAGAGACAACTGACTGTCTGACACCATAGATCTGTTTAGCTGTCTGTAAGGGGAACACCCTTCTCACTAACCACCAATGTAAAGGGGACACTCTTCCTACTGACAACCTTTATAGGAGGGACATTCTTCCCACGAGTCACCAATGTAAGGATCATTCTTCCCACTGATCACCAAAGTAAGGAGCATTCTTCCCATTGACCGCCAATGTAAGGAGCATTCTTCCCACTGATCACCAATGTAAGGGGCATTCTTCCCACTGACCACCAATGTAAGCAACATTCTTCCCACGAGTCACCAATGTAAGGAGCATTCTTCCCACTGATCACCAAAGTAAGGAGCATTCTTCCCATTGACCGCCAATGTAGGGAGCATTCTTCCCACTGATCACCAATGTAAGAAACATTCTTCCCACTGATCACCAATGTAAAGAAGCATTTTTCACACTGGCCACCAATGTAAGGGGCATTTTTCCAACAGCCCTGACAATTATTTCAAGGGTTCCTTGGGGGTAAAAAAATGCTGGGAAAGGCTGCTCTAAACCCCCTGAATAGGTTTTACTGCTCTGTAAGTCCTGTTACCTTTGTATACGCACTCTTAACATATACATTATCCCAATGAGAAATGTCCAGATGTAGCACTGGAAGTCTGACTCCAGTTGTTTGCTCTTGTCCATAAAATGCATGCATGCATCTATGGAACTTTCTTTAGCCCCTGCTTATGGGGAAACTGCCAATGGAGATATCCGTCTTTAGTCAAATTTTTGCTTTAAGCCTTCTAATTTGCAGATGTGTTAATACCATTCTTACAAAGATCTTCTAAAAACTTTTGCCAAGTTCAAAGGGGCAGTGAAATTTATGAAATTACCATAGTTAAGGTGTCTTGTCTGGCTGCGTTAGCCAAACCATTTCCATTTCTGTTCAATTTAGAAAAAATGATAGTATGACAGCCGGATGAATAGAATTTCCAGAAGTAAGCCGAGCAATTACACCACAAAGGTCTCCACTTGTCAGCATGTCTCATTTGTTTTAGTGCAAAATGGAGAAGAGTTAATATTCATGGGGGAGAATCACAGCTGTTTTACTGTGATTTATAGAAGACTCTAGGAAAAAGTTCACATTTCTGCCATAAAAATCTGAAAAAAATTAAATTTTGCCCAAAGGGTGGGGTAAATTATACACAGGATCATTTTTAGAACTAGACATTTTTTATTCTTTTTGCTTTGGAAGAACTAAAGTACATTTCTACAGTGGAGAACAATTTTTCTTCCAAGAAAAATCTCATGTAAATGTATTTAACTACGACGGGTACAACTTTTTTGAGAACTTTAGATTCCAGGCTTGTCATTAAAAACAGTTGGAGATTCCATAGCTAAATTGTACGTTGCGTTTAATTGGATTAAAATTAGATGATGAATTCAATAAAGATCCACCAAAGTGTTCCTGTTGCCAGACTAGCCATAATTTTTATTATTAAACTATGCAGTCCCTGTACAGTCTGATTTAAGCTGGGTTCGTATGTTACTGCAAAGCAACCCAGTGGGAAATGGGATTCAGCTTGAAACTCATCACACAAATTGCAGTCGGGCTACGCATTCTTCCTTAAATCTACCAACAACTATGTAGTGCAAGGGCCAAAAATTCACACAAATCTACACATGTTGACGGTTAACTTTTCAAACTATTATTGAGTGTAAAAAAACTTTATACAGTAATACAGTGCCTTGAAAAAGTATTCACACCCCTTGAAATTGTCCACATTTTGTCATGTTACAGCCAAAAAGGTAAACGTATTTTATTGGGATTTTATGTGATAGACCAACACAAAGTAGCACATAATTTTAAAGTGGAAGGAAAATGATAAATGCTTTTCGAAATGATTTACAAATAAATATGTGAAAAGTGTAGCGTGCATTTGTATTCAGCCCCCTTTACTCTGATACCCTTAACTAAAATCCAGTGGAACCAATTGCTTTCAGAAGTCACCTAATTAGTAAATATAGTCCACCTGTGTGTAATTTAAGCTCAGTATAAATACAGCTGTTCTGTGAAGCCCTCAGAGGTTTGTTAGAGAACCTTAGTGAACAAACAGCATCATGAAGGCCAAGGAACACACCAGACAGGTCAGGGATAAAGTTGTGCAGAAGTCTAAAGCAGGGTTAGGTTATCAAAACAATATCCCAAGCTTTGAACATCTCACAGAGCACTGTTCAATCCATCATCGGAAAATAGAGTAGGGCACAACTGCAAACCTACAAAGACATGGCCGTCCACCTAAACTGACAGGCCAGGCAAGGAGAGCATTAATCAGAGAAGCAGCCAAGAGGTCCATGGTAACTCTGGAGGAACTGCAGAGATCCACAGCTCAGATGGGAGAATCTGTCCACAGGACAACTATTAGTCGTGCTCTCCACAAATCTGGCCTTTATGGAAGAGTAGCAAGAAGAAAGCCATTGTTGAAAGAAAGCCATAAGAAGTCCTGATTGCAGTTTATGAGAAGCCATGTGGGGGACACAGCAAAGATGTGGAAGAAGGTGCTCTGGTCAGATGAGACCAAAATTTAACTTTTTGGCCTAAAAGCAAAACGCTATGTGTGGCTGAAAACTAACACTGCACATCACCCTGAACACACCATCCCCACCGTGAAACATGGTGGTGGCAGCATCATGTTGTAGGAATGTTTTAATTTAGCAGGGACAGGGAAGCTGGTCAGGGTTGATGGGAAGATGGATGGAGCCAAAAACAGGGCAATCTTAGAAGAAAACCTATTAGAATCTGCAAAAGATTTGAGACTGGGGCGGAGGTTCCCCTTCCAGCAGGACAACAACCCTAAACATAAAGCCAGAGCTACAATGTAATGGTTTAGATCAAAGCATATTTATGTGTTAGAATGTCCCAGTCAAAGTCCAGACCTAAATTCATTTGAGAATCTGTTGGAAGACTTGAAAATTGCTGTCCACAGACGCTCTCCATCCAATCTGACAGAGATTGAGCTATTTTGCAAAGAAAAATGGGCAAAAATGTCCCTCTCTAGATGTGCAAAGCTGGTAGAGACATCCCCAAAAAGACTTACAGCTGTAATTGCAGTGAAAGGGGGTTCTACAAAGTATTAACTCAGGGGGGCGCCATACAAATGTACACCACACTTTTCACATATTTATTTGTAAAGAATTTGGAAAACCATTTATTATTTTCCTTTCACTTCACAATTATGTGCCACCTCTATCACATAAAATCCCATTAAAATACATTTATGTTTTTAGTTGTAACATAACAAGATGTGGAAAATTTTAAGGGGTATGAATACTTTTTCAAGGCACTGTAATGCCGCGTACACACGAGCGGACTTTACGGCGGACTTTGCCCGGCGGACTGGATTTCGTCGGACAATTCGATGTGTGTGGGCTCCAGCGGACTTTGTTTTCTCAAAAGTTGGACGGACTTAGATTTTAAACTTGTTTAAAATTTATCCGTTGAAATCGAGTCCGGTCGAAAAGTCCGCTCGTCTGTATGCTAGTTCGACGGACAAAAAGGCACGCTAGGGCAGCTATTGGCTACTGGCTATGAACTTCCTTGTTTTAGTCCAGTCGTACGTCATCACGTACGAATTCGACGGACTTTGGTGGATTGTGTGTAGGCAAGTCCGTTCATTCACAAAGTCCGTCGGAAAGTACGTTGAAAAATCCGCCGGGCAAAGTCCGCCGTAAAGTCCGACCGTGTGTACGCGGCATAAGATTTCCCTTCTGGACACTTGAAAAAAAAGACAAGTTTAGACTTAAGGTGTTTATTTATATAGGCTCCCATTGGAATGGGATGCCGCCACAGCAGCAAGAAAAATGTATTCATTCCTCGTACACAGAACTTGTACATAAATGAGAAAAATAAAAAGTTAACAATTTTTTTCCATGTTGTCTTACAGTACAAGGAGGTGGATTGTATGCATATCTCATGTGAAGCATTACATATGCCATGCATAGTCTGGATATAGGACCATGGTGCCATGGTGCTATGCACAGACAGATCAAGTATATCTATGTCCGTTTATCGTAGAAATATTCAAAAATTATTTTAAAAAATGCACCTTGCTTGGTTGGAGTCCGGTCGGCATGAAGTCCCACTACATCTTGACTCCAGCCTTCTGTAATAAGGTGACAGATGCTAAATATTCCTTCCTCACCAATGGAGGTTGGTGCCAGCAAGAGCAAGGTCTGTTTACAATGATTATTACAACCAATCAGAGTGCCATCTGGGTGAAATTTGCATAAACTTGTTTGCACTTGACGTCACATATTTAACTGGTGGAGGCATTCACAGTTGATGTTGGCTCACAACATGGATAAGAGGATTGCCCAAACCCAAGTGACCAATAAGTCTAGAAGTCACCTGGTGCCTGTCCTGACAGTAAAGGCATGTGAACTCTCTGAACTGTCCGGTTTGTCTGAATTTTTCTGTATTCAGTCCTAGAGATCTATTATCTTGTTAGAAATTCTGTTTGGTAGACCTTGCAGAGACTCTTGGCTCATTCACACTGGATGCACTACATACATTAATCTTCTTTTTCAGTTCATGGGGGGTGCACAGATCAAAGCACTTCCTTTGTTTTTAGCATGACTTCTTCACACTAGCGTGTTGTGTTGAGGAGCAAATTTTGAAGAGGCACCTTTAACATGAAGTAAGCAAGCTGATCTTTAGGAATGCTTACACTCACTACTTTTTTTCCTTGCAACCTACAAACCCTTTTAACTTACCTAAATCCATGGTTATGTGATGCGCTTATGGGTGGGTGCAGCATGGTGTGGCAGCAATAATACACACTCAGTCCAGGTGCAATTGAGAGAACTTGTATGGAAATAGAGGCAAAACAGTTCAAAACAGGCCTGGCGGAAAGAAGCCAAACCAGGAACACTTACAGATGACAACAGCATATAGCAGAGCAGGTCTCAGCTGAGCTGCCAGTGTCTTTCTTGAGGGGTGGAATGCGGTTTTGCCAGTCCAAGCCCAAGTGGGAAGGTTTCCACGAATAGAGGCAGATCCCTATGCTTTCTCTACTCGTCTGGAACCTTTCCCTTCTGCTAATACTGTCCCTGACAGATGGGTCACCAGTCCCTATACTATCCACATGCTTAAAGCACACCAAACCCAGGAGCCAGGGTCTTAAAAGATGGCTGCCAGAGTCACGTGGGCTGCCAGCATCCACCCCGATCACTGCCCCAGTGATCCAGGAAACCTGTCACGTACCTGGTAGGAAGAAACTGGTATGCAGAGGAAGGCTTCTCTTGCTCCTCTGACTCGGGGCCCCTGGTAGAACAGACAGGTGGCACAGGAGTGCAGAGTTGCACGAGGGCTGGTAGTCATGCTAGCTGCTGGGCTTCCGGTTGAGTGGTGTGCCAGATGACAGCGAATGCAGGTATGCTGTAGATACAGGGCAGCAGATGCAGGGATGCTGTGAATGCAGGACAGCGGTACCAGAGCTACACAGGCTGGAAGCAGAAGACTGGAGCAGGGTCAGACAAGTCGGGTCATACACAATGCGGTCAGATAAGGTACAGATGCAGAGACTGGAGAGTGGTCAAAGTTCAATCCTGGGTCGATGCAGGTGCAGAACAGGAATAGACAAAGCAAGCCGGGTAGGTAACTGGAATCAAATGCAGATAAACAGGAAACAGGACACTCATGGGAACAGTGTAGACAAGACAGCACCTGATCTGGATTAAATAGCCCATTTGGTGCCCTCATCTGTCACAGGATGTGCCGTTTGCATTCTCGCTCATCTTCGTGCACATGTGCTAACTTACATTAGCACACGCTAACGCAGCTTTCCCAAGACAAGTTTGGGGAACAGGAATTAGCCTGCGGGAAACATTTCTTCCTCTGGTAAGCCTTTCCTGACAAAACCATAGAGGAACCAAATTCCTCTTGACTTCTCTCCTTCTGCATTGCCGCTGTGGTTAAGCGCTACCTGCAGTGGAGAAAGCAGACCTACCCTCACACTGGGTCCAGAGTTTTCAATTTTTCTCACTCCAGAATGGTAGGGTTATTCTATAGGTGCCTATGTTGCTGCCTGAGTGACAGAGACATTTCCCATTGGCAGTTTAGCAGTGGGATCCTCTTAGGCTGTAGAAGAATAGATGATGTGGTGATATTAATATAGGAAGACTGGCCTGTGCAGGCACAGATTGCTTTCTTGGATCACAGGTCTCCACTGCTAGAAGTGGTGGCAGTGATGGACACATAACTGTAGCTTCAAGTAAGTAAATATAGTGTTAGAAGGTTTTTTTTTTTTTTATGTAAAGGACTGCAAGGTGATGGAGGGGGGAGGGGTTACAAAATTTGCCCAGAGATGGGCTTTAAGTCAAAGTCCACACTCCTTTCATACCCCCAATAATGCAGACAATAACCAATTATAAGTGAAATAGTAGGTAAACCTAATGATGCTTTTTTCAAGCTCTACTTTTCATTTATTCTCTAGGTTTGAAGATTAGACTTGAGGGACCACTTGGTCTTTTTTTCTGCCCTCACTTTTCTATGTTTGTCGAAAAAACTGGGAGATAAACACTCTTAGCAGTTAATAATCATGTCTATTTTTTGGTTGGTTTATCAGATCAAAAAAATTGGATGTTTGATGAGAAAAGGGTGACAGAAAGATGTAGTTCCCAAAGACATATAGTGGGATTGGGTTTCCAAAGAGAAGAGGTAGACAGATAGGGAGTGCCCAATATCCAATGGAATGCAAGTCGAGAGGTGGAAATGTAGTCGTTTATTGAACATAGCAACATGTGATCACTTGTTGCTACGTTCAATAAACTACTACATTTCCACCTCTCAACTTGCATTCCATTAGATATTGGGCACTCCCTATCTTTCTACCTCTACTAGTACACGTGGAAACATTCACAAGGCTGTACCTAGAGGCAGCAGCCCAAGCCCCCAAAAAGGGCTCACCACCTCCCTCCAGTGTAGCTGGGCAGAACACATCGGAAGAGAACCCTTCCAATCCGCCCCCACCACTACCTAAACATTGACTCGCAACTGACTTAGTCATTGGTTAGACAAGTAGACCTAACTTGACTGCCCTGGGGTTCAATAAGTATTTAAGGTTTACTTAAAAGCTTACATTGTGTAGGTATTTGTAAGAAGCTTTGGGATAGGGTTAACAAAATCTTTATTTATTGCAGGTTACAGGTGGCACCATCAATTTACACAGCACTTTCCATACATATTGTGCATTCACATCAGTCCTTGCCCTCAAGGAGCTTATAATCTAAGGTCCCTAACCCATTCATACACATCCTAGGGCCAATTTAGACAGGATCCAATTAACCGACCAACATGTCTTTGGAGTGTGGGAGGAAACCTACACAGGCACAGGGAGAACATGCAAACTCCAGGCAGGTAGCACCATGTCGCTAGGTGGAAGTACTAACCATTTAGCCGCTGTGCTACCCTCTAGGATCTTTAGGATATTGCAAAAGTTGAAGCACCAGGATTCAGAAATTTTCAAAGAGGAGGAACATCGGTTTAAAGATACAGTAAAACCTTGGATTGCGAGCATAATTCGTTCCAGAAACATGCTTGTAATCCAAAGCACTTGTATATCATTTTCCCCATAAGAAATAATGGAAACTCAGATGATTCACAACCATTTATTCATAGGTCTTTCAGTTTATAGTCCATATAAAAAGATTATAACAATGTGATAGGTTGTGTAACCAAACAATGTCCATCCACAAATGGAAGCCTCCACAAGGGGATTAGGCGCAAAATCCAGCAGGAGCTACAGAGTATAAAAGAGAAGAGAGGCGCCTCTAAGTGTAGCAATCTGGTTATATTTAATGAAGGTACAACATTTAGCAAAACTCACATGATTGATGATTAAAAGAGGCACAACTAAGCATGCAGACATCCGGGGTAAAGCTGTCCACACATCCTCCACTCCCCCGGCTCTCACCACTGTCAGTCTGCAATTGTGACTGGGAAGACTAACCTGCAGTAGAGGGATATGAAAGCGAGGCTTGAAGCACACAGCATGGAAGGGATGACGTTGATGGCGGTGTGGAGGACGGTCTATGTGGACAGCTTTATCCTGGATTCCTGCATACTTAGATGTACCTGTTTTAATCATCAACCATGTGAGTTGCTAAATGTTGTACCTTCATTAAATGCAACCATATTGCTACACTTAGAGGCACCTCTCTTCTCTCTTTTATACCCAGTTGGGACGTGACACTACTTTTATATCAAGTCAAAATGTATTTAAAAATTTAGCTTGTCTTGCAAAACACTCTCAAACCAAGTTACTCTCAAACCAAGGCTTTACTGTACCTCCTAATGGGTTAAAGTCAACAAGAATCAAGTGAAATTAAATACCGTATTCATCGGCGTATAACACGCACCCCAAGTTTAGGAGAGAATTTTAAGGAAAAAAACTTTTAGGAGGCAAGTTTAAGGAAAGGAAACTTACATTAAAATGCCCATCAATGCAGCCTCATCAGTGTTCATCTGCAGCCTTGTTAGTGTCATTGCAGCCTTTTCAGTGTCAGTGCAGCCTTGTCAGTGCAGCTTTGCCCCAGTGCAGCCTTGTCAGTGCAGCTTTGTCAGTGCAGCCTTGTCAGTGCAGCCTTGTCCCCAGTGCAGCCTTGTGGTCAATGCAGCCTTGTCAATGCAGCCTTGTCCCCAGTGCAGCCTTGTCAGTGCAGCCTTGTCCCCAGTGCAGCCTTGTCAGTGCAGCCTTGTCAGTGCAGCCTTGTCCCCAGTGCAGCCTTGTCCCCAGTGCAGTGTACATGCCTCCTGCCACCGCCGCTGCCGCCATACACATGGTAGTAGTTTTAAATATGGCGCCGCGGAGTTCGGAGGGACTCGGCGCCGGCGGAAGTGAACGAACGCCGAAGAGATACACATAGCCGAGGGTTCTCGGCTCTTTCCGGCGCCGCTCACAGTCCCGCCCAGTCCCGCCCTATGATGGACATAACACAGGTCCAATGGCGGGACTGGGCGTGACTGTGAGCGGCGCCGGAAAGAGCTGAATACACCCGACTATGTGTATCTCGGCTCTCCGAACTCCGCGGCGCCATATTTGAAACTACTCGCTGTGTGAATGTCGGCGGCGATCGCCGACATTCACATAGCGATAGCGGGGATCGGCGTATAACACACACCCACGAGTTTCCCCTGATTTTAAGGGGAAAAAAGTGCGTGTTATACGCCGATAAATACAGTAGCAATTTTTGAAATATTTGACTATAGATTGGTGACCCCAATCCACTAGAAACAATCTTTGAAATGTTTTTCATGGTTAAAGAATGGAGGATTCACCTGTTGTGTTTAATCACTGAGGGCACGTTTCATGTGATTCACTAGAGGTTCTATGAGGAACTTAGGAGAGGGGCAAGACAAAGTTGCCACAATGGCAGAGAGCCTCCATGTAGGCCAAATAAAAAACAATGATACTAAAAGTTTGATATCTTTCAAGACAGAAACAAATCTGAACAATCGGGAATCCTTACAGAACTTCATTATGCCTGCCACTGAATTGAAAATTTTAGGCTATTGTTCCACTTTATTCACAGGTTGAAAAAAAGAAGAACATTGAAGATGACACGGCTCTAAACGGGGTCCGTCTGCTGTGTGTGAACCGCAATGATACATCCCTGGAGGGTAGCAACGTGTACCCCATCCAGTCTGCAGAAGCACCGTAAGTAAACCACAACCCAATAGGTTTTGGGGTTATCTGGGATTTTCAGACATTGACTTGTCCATCAGAGTCAAAAGAGACTGTAAGAAATAAGTTGAAAATTGACAGAAAATTGGCCCGCATTATTCACCAAAAATTCAAACAGAGGTGTTGGAGGAGCTGCTTTTGGGGCTTATTCACATTTGTGTGATTAGGTAGATCAATGGAAAAGCATTAAAGGGTCAATGCCCATCAACTTATGAGTTATGTGAGACATAACACAGAGCAATGCATGCTGATGGACATTGTTTGTTGATGTTCATTATGTAATATTTTGCATTATGACCCATTGACATGAGTTTCGATCATTTTCCACTCATTTCAAAGGAAGAACACATAGGTGTGAGTCTAGCCTCGTTGTTTAGCTGTACTAATAGGTATGAAGCAACTCTGTGTTACCTGCAACAAGTGTGTAGAGTGCAGCCAACTTACATTAAGGTAAACACATCATAAAATACACCACACTTTTCCACCTTGGATCTAAGTGTTTATGCCAAATATCAACTATTCTCCACAAGCACAGCCACATTGATACTATAATATCATACAGTACCACAAAGAACAGGCGTGCATCACAATTCATTATATTGTGCTACAATGCATGTGAATTGACAAGGTAAGTCAGTGCAGCATTGGGAATGAATGGCACCGTACCAATCCAGGTAATGCACACTACTGCACCATAACAATGCTAATGGGTCCTTCAAGCTGGGGCTTATATATTTTTTTATTCAACTATTTTTCTAACTTTTTATGTTTTCATAACAAGTTATAACTGTTTGTTGTTATATCTATAAAATCTGCATTTTACCAATAAAAAAGTAAAGGCTCAGCTTTTTTTTTTTTTTTTCTAAACAATAAACATGTCATACTTACCTGCTCTGTGTAATGGTTTTGCCCTGATCCTCCTCTTCTGGGGTCCCCCACAGGCACTCCTGGCCCCTCCCCCCTGCTGATTTCCACAGAACAAGCAGCTTGGGGGTTCGCACTTGAACCGCCTCTGTGTATCTATGAGACTTGACCCTGCCCACCCGCACCTTCCTCCCTGGCTGTGATTGACATCAGTGGGAGATAATGGCTCCCACTACTATGTCTCAGCCAATGAAGAGGCAGAGACCCGGGAGAGCTTCTGCTCTTGTGCACATCGCTTGATCAGGATTGGGCTTGGGTAAGTAATGGGGGGGGGGGGGGCAGAGTGGGAAGATGCACACTGAAGGTTGTTTACCTTCACAATATAATACATGAAGGTAGAAAACTTTTATGCCGCGTACACACGGTCGGACTTTTCATCTACAAAAGTCCGACAGACGCCGACGGACTAAAGCTGGCTGACAATCCGATCGTGTGTGGGCTTCCCCGGACTTTCAGCGGACTTTCAGCGGACTTTTCCAGCTTCAAATCTGATGGACTTTAGATTTGAAACATGCTTCAAATCTTTACGTCGTAACTACGCCGGACCCAGAAATCCGCTCGTCTGTGTGCTAGTCCGACGGACAAAAACCCACGCTAGGGCAGATATTGGCTACTGGCTATCAACTTCCTTATTTTAGTCCGGTGTGCGTCATCACGTACGAATCCGTCGGACTTTTGTGTGATCGTATGTAGGCAAATCCGTTCGTAAGAAAGTCTGCCGCAAGTCCGCCAAAAGTCCGCCAAAAGTCCGTCGAAAGTCTGTCGGACAGGCTGTCAGACTTTTGTAGACGAAAAGTCTGACCGTGTGTACGCGGCATTAGCTATTAGAACCACTTTAAAGCCCAGATCTGGGGCAAAATTTTTTTGTTTTGTTTTGTTTTGAACAAAGAATAAGGGTTAATTTACACTTGCGGCAACCAGATGGGGTTACACACATGCTTCGGTAAAAATCAGACAATGCTGCCCACCAAACAGGACCTCTTATGCATAGGACCGCACCTCAACTGCCCAACAACTTTGTATAATGAATGCAGTTGCAGCGAGGGGGTTCAGCATGTTTAAAACACGTGGTTATGAGGCAACATATCACTTCCTCACCACCGGTCAAATGCCCCTGAAAAGCCATCCACCACAAATTGCTTTTCAAAGGGGCGGCAAGGTCTGCCACTTAGCCTAAAAAAAATATATATAACCCGATGATAAATTTTTTCTTATGTTTTTATGTCTCGATTGGGAAAGTTACCCCTCACTTCCTGTCAATAGGAAATCTCTCGACTGGGGACACTGCAGATTGTTGCCCGTGTTTCACTTGTCCCAGAGAGCCCTGTTTTCAATATTACAAAACATATTACAGAGCACACATTCAAGAATGACATTTCCTGCAAGGCTAGTTAAAAACACCTGAACATATTAAAAAAATACGGGGGTTTGGTCACACTATAGGGTCATATAGTGCTAAGCCCACTTACTGCGACAAAGTACCCCGAATTAGTGGGTCCTACCCTAGTAATAAAATGGAAGATCCTTTGTCTCAACCATGGGAGCTGAACTCCTCTATGTGAAGGGGATTCCTCCTATGCACTGGTGACCACTAAATAAGAGGTAATGAAGAGGGGGAGGGGTGCTCCAGCCCAAAAAACCTGGTCAGGGTCTATTACAATATACAAAAACATATTTGGGGGGCACACCCTAAAATGCGTTTAGGGTGTGCCCCCAAATATGTTTTTGTATACTGCAATAGACCCTGACCAGTTTTTTTTGGACTGGAGCACCCCTCCTCCTCTTCATTACCTCTTATTTTTTGGCCACCAGTGCATAGGAGGAATACCTTTCACATAGAGGAGTTCAGCTCCCATGGTTGAGACGCAGGATCTTCCATTCTATTACTAGGGTAGGATTCATTAATTCGGGGTACTTTCTCGCAGTAAGTGGGCTTAGCGCTATATGACCATATAGTGTGACCAAACCCCCGTATTTTTTTTTAATATGTTCAGGTGTTTTTAACTAGCCTTGCAGGAAATGTCATTCTTGAATGTGTGCGCTGTAATATGTTTTGTACTGTTTGTTAGTCTTATAGCAGCACCATCTTGAATCTAAACGCATTTTAGGGTGTGGCCCCCAAATATGTTTCTGTTTTCAATATTGGTTATTCAACTGTCACAGGGTCAGAAAAAGAGGTTAATTCTCCCTATTGGGGTCATGGAGAGCAATAAAAACTTCAAAGTAGCATTCACTCTTGCAAAGTCAGTACAAAATAAACTGGGCTTCAGTAGGTGGAGAGTTGGCTCTTTTCTGTATGTTTTCCCAGGCTATTTTTTTCTGCTTTGATGAAAAAAAGACATGCTTACATAGCTCAGTAGGTTAAAGTGTTAGTTCACCTGTACAGAAAAATTGTAAAGGTGAACTAACACCAGGGAACTTCCCAACCCCACTTCCGGTCTCCACTGTACTTACCTCTAGGGTTGCTGAGCTGTCAGCACCCCTGCAGCCATTCCAGTGGTCCAGGGCTTGGAGGATTCTCCCTCTTCTCGGTGCAGCATTTCCAGAATGAACCAGACTGATTCTGATTGGCCAGTACTATCACAGTGAATTGGTGTGGTCTGTCCCAGAAGCGCTGCATTGGGAAAAGAAAGAAAAATGGGGATTTCGAATCCCCAGACTGCTGGGGATGCTGACAGCTTGGCAACGCTGGAGGTAAGTACGTACATTTTTGTGTAATGGTGGACTAACACTTTAAGCTGAAATCTGAGCACACAAGTGGAGTGACTGCTGCTCCTATCTCCACCTTCCTGGCTGCCTTTTCAGATGGCTCTTTGGAAAAGAGAGAGCCTAACAGCAAACAGCTCCTGCTGTCCCTGTGCTTACAACACAGATAATGCAAATCCAATGGAACAAAAATCCTATATTAACAGGCAGAAAATGTTAATGTTTAGAGTGGATCTTCACCCTTAGTTTGATGTTGCCTGTTCTCCGCCCTTCCTCCTTGTTGTGCAAATATGGCTTTTTTTATAATAAATAAAATAAACAAACCTCTGTCTGTCCCCACCCCCAATGCATGTCACTTGCCTAGCTAAATGACATGCACCTTTCCCACTGTGCCTCCTGGAATATTTATGTCACGTATCCCAGGAGGCATAGTCCTTCACAAAGAAGGGTTGAGCCAGCGGTACATCATCAGGAGAGCTACTAGCTGAATAGCCGGCAGCTTCCCAATGATGTTACATTAGAAGATGGTGGCACAGGACTGAGTAGGAGAAGACGAGATGGGGATTCCAACAGGACAACTCTGAATCTGCTGGGCGGGTAAGTATCTTAAAATGGTTCTGAAGGCTGAAGGTTTTTTACCTTCATGCATTCTATGCATGACGTTAAAAACCATCTGTGTGCAGCAGTCCCCCTAGCCCCCCTAATCCCTACCTGAGCCCCCTTCAATCCAGCAATATTCACAATAGCATCAGCTGTATGGGGACTCTCCCATCTCATTGGCTGAGACAGCAGCGGGAGCTCATTGACTCCACAGCCAGTAAACCAATAAAGAGACAGTGCGGGGGGCAAAGGTGCCGCTCTTTGGGTCTTATAAATGCATAGAGCAGCGGCTCAGGAGCAAGCGCACAGTGGTGCCACCAGGGTAAGCAGTTTTCTCTGGGGGCACTGCTCGGGGGGGGAGGAGCCAGGAGCAACGGCGGGGGACCCGAAAAAAAAGAGGATCGGGGTTGCTCTGTGCAAAGCCACTGCACAGAGCAGGTAGGTATGGCATGTTTGTTATTTTAAAAGATCTGCTTTAAACTTAAAAAAAAAACTAATTGAAAGCTATTATAATTTGCCTTTAAGTTGGACCTAATGTCAGATGTGTGTAAGTAATGTGTAAGTGTAATGCCCCGTAAACACGATCGGATTTTCCGCCAACAAAACCATGGATTTTTGTTCGAAGGTTGTTGGCTCAAACTTGTCTTGCATACACACGGTCACACAAATGTAGGCCAACAATTCCAAACGTGAGAACGCGGTGACATACAAGATGTACGACGAGCCGAGAAAAAGAAAGGTTAAATAGCCAGTGCGGCTCCTTCTGCTTGATTCCGAGCATGCGTGAACTTTTGTGGGACGGTCTTGTGTACACACGATCAGACTTTTCGACAACAAAGTTTTGCTGGCGGAAATTTTGAGAACCTGCTAGCCAACATTTCCCATAGAAAAATCCGACCGCGTGAACGCGGCATAACACTTTCATGTATTTGTTACTTCCAAGTTCTCACAGATCCCAGTGCTTCCCCTGACAATGCATTCCCCTGTCCTGTGCCTGTGCCATTTTTTTAATAAATATCAGGCACAGATCAGCCCTTGTCTCTCACCTTGTGACTTACTACAAAGATAGAATGTTGCAGTCTGATCACAGAGGGAGAAGAGAGCGAGGAAATGCTTCCTCCTACCTGCAGCAGATTGATGATATCATCTGATATCCTTGGAACCCAAGGACTTATTTTTAATGATAGAAGTAGGAGATTTTGGGTAGAAATACATACCTCCCAACATTTTGAGATGGGAATGAGGGACACCTACTAGCAAATGTTTGTAGGCATAGGACACGTCCCCTGCCACACCCCCTTAAAGGAGAATTAACCCCCAAAAAAAGGTTAATTAAATAAGTGCTTTTTTTTTACCACTACTATTCCTTTATATTGGCTTTTAAAATGTACAAATGCAGCAATTTAGAAATTGGATGAAAGGTTTAGCACTGAGAAACACTTTTTGAAAGATAAAAAGTGCATTTTTTATGCAACCATATAGATCAGACCAAAATGAGGGACAAATGAGGAGGAATGAGGGACAGAGGGACATTGCTCCAGATCAGGGACAGTCCCTCGAAATCAGGGACAGTTGGGAGGTATGGAAATATACCACATCTGCATAGCTCCCAACTGTCCCTGATTTCGAGGGACTGTCCCTGATCTGGAGCAATGTCCCTCTGTCCCTCATTCCTTCTCATTTGTCCCTCATTTTGGTCTGATGCATATCTCTGTATATAAAATGCACTATTCATCTATCAAAAAGTGTTTCCCAGTGCTAAACCTTTTATCCAGTTTCTAAATTGTTGCATTTGTATATTTCAAAAGCCAATATAAAGGAATAGAAGTGTTAAACACAAAGCGGGTTTAAGTGGGTTTAACTAATAATTATTTTTGTACAATTCTCCTTTAAGTGTCCTATGCCTGCATACTTTTGCTAATAGGAGTCCCTCATTCACATCTCAAAAAGTTGGGAGGTATGCGTCTGTATTATGTGACCTAACATACATTCATGCAAACCTTTAAAGTTGCTGAAAGTTTCACTTTAAGCGGAAATCCTATAGCAGGTCTGATGAATCTATTTTTTCACAGGTGGGGTGAGTGGACCGAGGTTTTGTGGTGCCCTGAAGGATTCATCATAAGGTTCACCATGCAGGTGGAGGCCCATAAAAAAGGCGGAGATGACACAGCAGCCAACAATTTCATGTTCCTCTGTTCTGACACCACCATCCATGTGGGGCTGGGCATGAGCTGGGGCCATTATGGGAAATGGAGCGGGCGCTGCCACCACGGGATCTGCGGGATGAAGACCAAAGTGGAACCTCCACAAGGAACCGGAGATGACACGGCCCTAAACGATGTCCAGTTTATATGTTGCAAGGATTGAACTGTTGTTGGTGGCAGATAAGCACTGGGGTTAAATGCTGCACTGTAATTGTGTAAATGTGATGGTCATTTTGATTTGAGATCTAACCAATAATCCAAAAGAAAGAGAAGTGTAAACCCATTTGGTAATTCAGCAACATACAGTATCTGCCCTTGTGTTCCCAGCTCTGTCCATCTGCCAAAACCATTACGGACTTTTTGCATGCTTCATATTTTTAAAGTTACGTTTTGGATAGAGTTATAATCTTTTTCAGGTTCTTTATTTCTTTATACCTCATTAGATAGATGTCCCTTACTTCCTGTCCATGTGACACCAGCCAGGAAATCGAGGGACAGTTGTCACCAGGACAGTGAGCAATAAAGTCTCCGCAATGGGGAAACAATTGGCAACAACCTGACAGGGATTGTAACCCTCCTACCTAATCTTAAAGAAAGTTTTGGCTTATGTTGGGCTTTAAAATTCCATTTTTTTTTACCTCCTGATATCCTCTAAATGTACTGAAATATCTGATTTTACAAGGAAAGTAATAAAGATTACAAATAATAACTTAAAGTGATTGTAAACTTACTTTTTTTTCTTTAAAATAATAAACATGTTATACTTACCTGCTCTGTGCAGTGGCTTTGCACAGAGCATCCCTGATCCTCCTCTTCTGGTGTTCCTACCGGTCCTCCCGGTTCCATCCCTTCGGCGAGTGCCCCCATAGGAAGCCATTTCCTATGGGGAAGCTCATGCAGACTTCTGATTCTGGTCCTGAGACACGCTGCCTGCGTCTCTAGACATAGACATTGTGGCTTGGCCATGCCCCTTTCTCACAGAACTTGATTGACAGCAACAGGAGCCAGTGGCGACCGGTGGAAAATTTTTTTGGGGGAGCAAACAGTATGACACCCTCCCCACGTCGGTTGGTCTGTTAGTAGCACTTACCCCCTCACCAGCGGCTTCCCCTGCTCGGTGGCGGCTTCCCCTGCTCAGCGGCCTCCTGTTCTCTTGCTCCCCACTGCTCATCACAGCGACGGCAGCGGCTTCCGTTTCCTCCCTCCTCCTTGACAGCCAATCAGGAGTCTTCTCTTTTCGGCCAATCGGAAAACGGGTCTCACACCCGCTTCTGATTGGCCGCATTGAGGATCAGTGTTTCAACAGCGAATATTGATTCGCTGTTGTAACACACCTGGGTGGGCTCCGATCACACTCTCTGCAACCCGAGCCCACCCCATTTTGAAAGCCTATTAGAACCCTGACCGCTGTAATTAATGCGCCTGGTGCCCTGAAAGGGAACGGATGCATGAATAGGGGGTGGCCGCGGCGGCCATGGATAGAGAGTATGATCAGAGCCCACCCAGGTGTGTTACAACAGCGAATTAATATTGGCTGTTGAAACACTGATCCTTAATGCGGCCAATCAGAAGCGGGTGTGAGACCCGGTTTCCGATTGGCTGAAAAGAGAAGACTCCTGATTGGCCGCCGAGGAGGTAGGAAACAGAAGTCGCCGCCGTCACCGTGATGACCCATGGGGAGCAAGAGAACGGGAGGCTGTTGAGCAGGGGAAGCCGCCACTGAGCAGGGGAAGCTGCCGGTGATGGGGTAAGTGCTACTGACTGACCAACCGACCAACGTGGGGGTGTCAGACTGTTTGCTCCCCCCAAAAAATTTCCACCGGCCGGGGTGGAGTGGAGGGAGTTGGCGGTGCCCGGGTGCCCCTAATGGACGGCCACCCCTGACGGGAGCCAATGGCTATCAAACTGCCCTGTGAGAAGTGAGAGAGAGGAGAGAGCCACTCCTCTCGGGCACAATGCTGGATTGAGATCAGGCTCAGGTAAGTATAAGAGGGGCTGGTGATGGGATCCTCTGGTACTAAGGTAGAAAACCTTAAGCCTTTAGAACCACTTACAAAAAAATGAAGACCCCAATGATGGGGGCCCTATTCCTGCTACTGATGTCAACGATGGGGCACTACTTCTCCCACTGATATCAATGATGGGGCACTGTTCCTGCCACTGATACCAATGACACCTCACACCTCACTATTCCTCCCACTGACACCAATGATGGGGCCCTATTCCTTCTACTGACACCAACAAAGGGGCACTATTCCTTTCTCTATTCCTCTTCCACTGATACCAACAAAGGGGCGCTATTCCTTCCACTGACACCAACAATGGGGCCCTATTCCTTCTACTGACACTAACGAAGAGGCACTATTCCTCCCACTAATGGCAAGGGTGGGGCACTATTCCTTCTACTGACATCAACATAGGGGTGCCATTCCCCCCAGTGACGCCAATGATGGGGTACTATTCCTCCCACTGACACCAACAATGAGCTACTATTCCTTGCACTGACACCAATGATGGAGCAATATTCCTCCCACTGACAACAACGCTGGGGCATTATTCCCCCCAGTGACACCAATGATGGGACACTATTCCTCCCTCTAACACCCATGATGGAGCACTATTGATCTTTTATTAAAAAGAATCAAGCAACCAATTTTATACAAAAGTAAAAAACAAAACCATAGTACAAAACTTCAACAGAAATCCAAGGAATACACATCCATGTTCAGAATATTTACAATATATACATAATCCACTACCAAAATTATTCACATAAAGCAGCAGAGAGGGCCTAAGAGGCACAACCCATCACCTATGTACGCAGCCATTTATCAAAAATTAATCCAAAAAAATAATAATCTAGGGTGATAAGAGACAGACAGCCACACCCGGGAAAGAGACTCCTGGCAGTCAGGGAGGCTTGAAACCCCTCCACGCCTTCAACCAAGCCCCCTGACTCCGCTTGTCTCTCTCGAGCACCCGAATCTTCTCCACCTCATGCAAAATGTCATACACCACCACCTGAACAGGAAGGATTTTACGCCGAATGCTGACCTGACACCGTGCGTTCCAAGTGAAATAACGGACTACTAGGCTAACTAGAAAAAGTGTATCCAAACAAAAAACCCCACCAGTATTGAATGCTCCATACACCGACTCAGCATAACCCAGCCGGGAGAGGAAAGGAACACCGAGGGCCCGCCCCACCTGTTTGTACACCTCTATGTTAAAAGGGCAATGAAGCAGAAAATGGTCCATAGTCTCCTCCTCACCTGCACACTCCTTCCGAGGACAGCTACGATCCACCCCACTGCGGAATTTCAAATTGCCCCTAACATAGAGCCTCCCATGGAAGCTCAACCAGGCCAGATCCCTGAATTTAGGGGGTACTCTGTCCAAATTAATAAGTCTTAACCCTGCCCTCAAAACTGGGCCTGGGCAATCCCTTAAGGCCAATGGGTCATGAAAGACTTCGCTCAAGACTCGGCTCATAAGGACTTTCCTCGGAACCGATCTGAGATCTTCAGCCGACAATCGCCACTGCCGTAGTAACTTCAGGCACGGAGCGACATAGGCTGGTAGCTGACCACGATGACCCCTGAGATTCTTCACTTGGCCACCTTCTTCCCAAAGTCGTAGAAAAGGCCTAAACCAAGATCTAAATATGCCTGCCCATCCAGGAGGTTCCACTGCAAGCATATTACCAATGTTAAACTTGAGAAAAAGCAGTGAAAAGAAAAGAACTGGGTTGACCATACCTAAGCCACCCTCCCTCCTGGATAGATAGGTGACATTCCTCTTGATGGGGTTCAGTCTGTTCCCCCACAACATCTGGAAGAACACACTACTGACCCTAGCATAGAGAGACACTGGCAAGATGCAGACAAAGCTGACATACAAGAAGATCGGAATCAGGTAAGTCTTAATCAGATCAACCCTTTCCCTCATAGATAACTTCCATCTCTTCCAGCTGACCACCTTAGTATTGGCAATTTCCAGTCTGCCTTCCCAGTTTTTGAGGCCATAATCGCCAGGTCCAAATTCAATGCCTAGAATCTTAATTCTTTCCTGGGGCACTGGAAAGGTGTCCGGGAGATCAAAACCCTCACCTTCCTTTCCCATCCAGAAAACTTCAGTCTTTTCCTGATTGATCTTGGAGCCTGATGCTTCAGAATACCGTGATGTCAGAGAGACCACCTCCTCTGCTTCATCCGCCCCAGTGACAATCACCGACACATCGTCCGCATAGGCAACAACCCTCAAAGGCGGCTCACCCGGGAGCCCCACTGGCACCCCACACAACATGCTGCTCTCTAGCCTCCTGATGAAGGGGTCGATTGCAAACACATAGAGCAGGGGACTCAGGGGACAACCCTGGCGCACCCCGGAGCCAACCTCAAAGGACTGCCCAACCCAACCATTAACAAGAGGAAAGCTTTCTGCCCCCTTATACAAGACTTTTACCCAATCGACAAAACCACCTGGCAGACCGTACTTACTAAGGAGTAACCACAGGTACTCATGGTTAACACGATCAAAAGCTTTTGCCTAATCCAATGTCAGCAAATACTTTCCCCAGCCTGCAGCCCTGCACCGCTCCAAGGCCTCAGCTAAAACTGCTGTGAAGGTGCACCTACCCTGGACCGAACAGTGCTGATGGCGAGAAAGACTCTGCTACTGACGATAGGCGCCAGAAAATGATCTTTGCCAGTATCTTTCTATCGACATTAAGAAGGCTGATGGGGCGCCAATTCTCAATCATCGAAGGATCTTTACCCTTTGAAAGAAGAATCACAGCTGAGTGCCTCATGGAAGGGGGAAGTATCCCCTCAGCAAGGCAACTGTTAAAAACCTCTACCAAATGTGGGGCCAGAATAGGCTTAAAAGCTTTGTAAAACTCAGCCGTCAAGCCATCCGGTCCAGGTGACTTTTTGATGGCAAGCTGTTCAATTGCCCTCATCACCTCTTCAACTGTGATCTCCTCTGTCAAATTCATCAATGGGACATCTTCATCATTTAGACCTGGAGTAGAGTCCAAAAAGCTTTGCATCTTGTCACGGTCTAGCTCTTTCCTCCCAAGAAGTTCAGCATAAAAGGACCTCACGACCTCCAGAATCCCTGACCTGGACTTTGTCAAGGAACCTGTACTGTCCTTAAGGCCAACGACCGTTTAAACTGCTACACCTTGTTTGCAGTTCTGGTAAGGGTCAGGCGAGTGGTACTTCCCATAGTCCCTCTCCAGAACCAAAGAGGCATGCCGGTCATATTGACACTTTCTGAGAAGGAGTTTCACTTCGGAGATTGCCCCAGGATCTCCTCCTCTCTAGACAAGAATATCCAGCTTCCTCCGTAAACGTTGGTAGGTCATGTATTTATTAAACTGCTTTCTATTGGCTAGGCCCCTGAAGAATCCAGCAATCCTCTTTTTGGTCAGCTCCCACCACTCAGCCTTGCTGCTACAAAAGTCCAGGATGGTCACCTGTGCCTGAAAGAATTCCTCAAAGGATTGTCAACATGTTCTTCCTTGAGTAGAGTCGAATTCAATCTCCAGATGCCCTTGCCCCTCTGAGGGGCGTCTGAAGCATTCAGGACCACAGATAGCATACAGTGATCAGAGAACTCTACTGCCTGCACCACTGGGGGTGAAAAAGCAGAGGTCTCTTTCAAAAAAAACCTATCTATTCTACTCTGACTATTACCTCGATGAAAGGTGAACCCGGTGTCATCCGGGAGGTGCTTAATGTGCACATCCACAAGACCAGCATCCCTAACCATACTATTTAAAAAAACGCTATCATATCCCAGCCTGTCCTTGAAGTCCTTCCTGTCCTTGGGCCTAGTTACTGTATTAAAGTCACCTCCAAAGACCACTTGCCAGGATGTAAAAAGAAATGGCTTGATCCTTGTAAAAAGGCATTTCCTGTCCCACTTTGTGTGCGGCCCATAAACATTAATTAGGCGCAGGTCCTGCCCTCCCACAAGGACGTCTAAGACCATACATCTCCCAATCTCCACCTCAATAACCCGCCGGACAGTTACCATGCCGGTTTTAAACAACACCGCCACACCGCCGTAAGGCTCGGCCGCAAGAGACCAGTAAGATGGACCATACCTCCACTCTCTCTTGGCCATATGAATATCTGCCAAGGAGGTGAGCCTAGTCTCTTGCAAAAATAAAATTTCAGCATCTAATTGGCTGAACAAAAAGAAGGCCATAGAAAGAGCTCTTACTGACTTAATGCTGGCGACATTTATTGTCACCACTTTTAACAGAGGGGGAACCGCCATTTGAGTAATTGGAGGGATTGCTTCTTAGCTCCCCTCTGCTGCTCATCACCAGAAGCCTCTCTCTTTCTTGAGGCCGCCTCAAATTCCATTTCAGAATCGGAACTTCGCTCCGAAGAAGCTCCAGATGAGGAAATATCCCAATTAGAGGACCTATAACGGTTAGAGACAGGCACTGGAGCCTGTTCCGTCCTCACCACCTGCTTCTTCCGCTTCCCAACCTTTCTTCTCTCCTCCAGGTACTGCAGGTCAGCTTCAGAGATGCCCTCATCTCTTATTTTTGTCTTTGATGTCTTTACAGAAGACTTCTTTACAGAGGAAGAAGCAACCTTTTTAGTACATGCTACCACTCCTGGTGGGGGGGGGGGGGTGCTCCCCTTGAGTCAGACTTAGGAAGGGTAGACTCCTGGGGGGGAACTGACTCAGGGGGCACAGACTTGGAAGGTTCTGACACAAGAGGAGGGGATACAGTAGGCGGGGGGGACACAGAGACAGATACAGAAAGAATACTTACAGACACAGGAGGGGTGGCCACAGGAACTGGAGAGGGATCCTGAGCAGGACCAGGGGAGTCAGTCACCGCAGAGGAGGATGGTACACCAGGGGCATCACCCTCCATCCTGTCCAGCCTTGACAAGTCATCTAGTACCTCCTTCGCCATATTGTGCCAGGCTTCAGGACATCTGCTGTAGGGGTGGCCAAGGCGCAGGCACAGGTTGCACCTGATCATCTCGGTGCAGTCCTTAGCCATATGACCCTGACCCGACACACTGAACATATCAAGGCTGAACAGGAGGAACTCAAATGCCTCTTTTCTCCACAGCGGTGACACAGCTTCGGCTGACCAGGGTAGAAAATAGTCATCCTATCCCTCCCTATAAAAGCTGAGGAGGGCAGGTGACGGACAACATTCCCATCCCTGGCCAACCTGACTGTTACTGACCAACCCCCAGTCCAGATGTTACGCTCATCAAGGATTTTGCTGGGCTTAGTCAAAACCTCACCATAGTTCCTTAACCAGACCTCTAGGTCCCGAGCAGGAACACTCTCATTAGTGAGAATAATTGTGATTTTTTTCACTGTAGACCTTTGTGAAACCGCAACTGGGGTCAGACCTTCCCATTCGGGTCTTGACCTGCACCAAGCCTCATATCGCTCCCAGAACAGGTCAAGACCCTCTGGCCTGGTGAAACTAATAGTATATTCCCGGCTCCCAGCAACATGTATTAGGGCATACAGATCGTTTGCCCCAAAACCCATCTCCAAAATCATGTCCACCACTGCACGCCGTGCTGGAGGGATTGCACCACCTTCCCATTTAAGAATCACTACATTTCGTCTCGGACCCCCAGCAGAAGCCAGAGACCCAAGACCAGATCCTGGGGTGCTCAAGGTGGTAGGTCGCAGGGGGAAAACCCTTTTGGGGGCGGAGCTACCAGGAGCAGAGCGTACCACCTGAGCAAATGTAGGCTTATCAGGCCAAGGCCCCACACTGATGTAACATTAGTCTGTAAATTACAATTATTATTATTATTATTATTATTATCTGCTGGAACAGAGTTGGTAGGACTGTCCATCACACTGGTGCTGGGATGATTTTTATCAGTCACACAAACATTCACATTCCCATCAGGAATAGTCACAGTTTCTGCTGCAATACCAGCTGTCTCCTGAAGCTGTGCTGTAGAGTCCTCAGCAGCTGTGGGGCAAATAGCTTTAGACTCAGCTAAAGGGGGGTTAATTGGCTCTGCTGAATGTTGTAGTTCCTCTACAGGAATGTCATTTTTTAAATGCATTTTTTGCTGCACTGCAGCATCAGCAGGCACAGCATTGCTACACATGGGATTAGCAGCCTGATTGTCACTGGGCACATTGTCTGTATCAGTCACAGTGTTCACAAAAACAGTTTTATGCACCACATGAGGCTTGACAGGCTTTACCTTGTCAGGCACATTATCAGCAATGTCCTCCTCATGAAACACCAGCTGATCACCCCGCATAGGAGACTCCATTGCTTGGATTACCCTGAGCATGCCTCCTGAGTCCTGGGAAGGCATGGGGCTGCTTACCTCTCCCTGAGGGGGCAGGGGGTCTGAACTGGGGGTCTCCTCCTCCACCTCCATTTTTGTCATTCTGGCAAACCTTCTGTCATTGCAGAATTTGTCCTTAAAGGGCCCATCTTTGCCTTCCATCATGGCCACAATGGTTTCTTGGTGTTCCACCCGGACCTTGGCCAGTTGGATCTCCGGATCCATGGACCCACGTCTCTGGCTATGCAAGCCCTCACGCTGCCTTCTCAAGCGCTTCACCTCCGCTCTCAGTTTATAGAGCTTGTCTCTTTCTCTATTCAGGACCTTAATCCCGGCCACCACTCGCTCTTGAATTGCCTCTGAGCCTTCATTCTCACCAGGGGCAGAAAGATCACAAGCCATGGCTTGTACAGGGGCAGGTATGTTACCTGATGGCCCAGGAGATGGCTGAGAGCCTCCAGCAGGAGAGGCCCCGCTGGCCTCCATGACTTCCCCAGAAAGGGGCCAGGAGAGCTGGGAGAGGTTTCACCACCACTCCCCTCTCACACGGATCACCTGCAGCAGCTCCAGAGACAGCCTCCTCCTGACACACCTGTGCTCCAATGATGGGTGGGGCACTATTCCTCCCACTGACACCAACACTGAAGCATTGATCCTCCCACTGACACCAACAATGAGCCACTATTCCTTCCACTGACACCAACTATGGAGCACTATTCGCCCTACTGACACCAACGACGGGGCACCATTCCTTCCACTGACACCAACAATGGGTCATTATTCCTCGCACTAATACCAATGAAGGGGAATTATCTTCCTGCTTATTAATGATAACAGGTGTCATGTAATTTTTGTACTCCTACTGACCACCAAGCCCGAGGCATTACTTACTCCTACTGACAAAGGGGCATTTTCCACTCCCACTGGTCACAGTTCAGCCCTCCAAAATCTGAGGGACTATAAACTGGCACTTTGTTTAGAAAGATTGGAGACTCCTGCTTTTAGGCATCCCCAATGTTATAATTTAAAATAATTTTGTATTTTCTATGTAACCTCAAAAACCCTATTTTTGTTTGTTTTTTTGCAACAGCAAAAGGTTCCTCAGAGCTGTGCCCAGCTTCCCATGTCATTTAGGTGACAATAGCTTGTCTAGGAGCCCTCCAAAATCCCCAAATGTGACCATCAATTTTAATGTAGTTTGAACTCGAAATTTGTGTTAGGCAATTTTTTTAATTTAGAAAAGTTTGGTTTAAAATGGATTTTGGCACCTTTCCTCATAATAAATGATGTCCATAATATGATGTTTTTTGGAGAACACCATTCTCCACTCGCATTATGACCTGATTTTTAGGCCCTGTTGGATGAAGGCACTTTTCAATCCCCTTCCAACTCTTTACCTTACCCTTGGTCGAAACCATCCTTTTTTGCGTTCCATTACTTTTTATTTGACAGAAAATAGAATTGAAAGTTTGATCAATTTGGACTGGCTTTTTCAGCATTTTTACCACTTCATGATGATAAAAATGACCAAATGCATCAAGGAAATTTGTCGCCAAAAGTTTATAAGAGGGCTGCGCCGAATGTGATGCAAAAGTGGGTGTAACTTTTTTAATAACTTAAGCTGGTTACAGACACTTCCAAATTCCTGGTTGAACAAAAAAAGTCTGTAGGAGGGGTGGTTGCTACACCAGGCACCCGGAACAGAGTCACTTGCCTGGCACAGGGCGACCCTTTACCTGTGCCAAGCACCATGTACACGTGAGCAAATACCTGGACTCAATACTAGACATGTGCAATTCATTTTGGTCCAAATGTAATTTCAGGCAAATTTTTTGTTATTTAGAGGTTTGGATGTATCTGAATCTCTGAACGAAATAGTAACATATTTCTTTGAAATCCGTTTAATTTCATTTCATTTATTCGTTTTCTAATGAATTTCAAATTTTCGGAGCAATTCGAATTTGGATTGGTTGAAAAATGATCGACCAACTCAAATTCTGTATGAAGAATAGCTGGTTTTTAAGGAGCGGGCTGGGAAGCCTACTCCATACATGCACTCAATTAAATCTTCTGTAGGACCTGGTGGTGCATACATGACCCTGTTGCTATGGGAGACGCATTTCTGTGGGAAGAGTGTCGACAACATCTCCCTCGCTGAAAGAGGCTAAATTACCTGTCTCATGTACATGCTTAACAACGGGTCACTTGCCAGACCTCTGTTACCTATGATAACCACTGTAGCTTCACACTGGAATAACTCTTCATACTGATGTCTTCATATCCCACCGTGTTAGTCACCCGAAAATAGTCCCTGCCACCTTGCAGGTGCCACTTTTAATGTAGCGCCAGCAGTGGTGTCGCTATGGGAGTGACACCCGACCACCGGGCCGCATGTCCTAACCACTGGTTGTGGTGTGTGCCACCAGCACTGAGGGGGAATCTGATTGGCCAGTGCCGTCCATGTGAGAGTTACAGATGTAGGTGATGCCGCAGGGTTTTCAAATCTCCAGACTTGTGAACCGGCATCCTGACAGCAGGGAATCTCAGGACACTGGAACAGGGGTACTGGGGGAAATGGGGGAAATGGGGAAGGTGTCCAGTAAACTTACACTTTAATGTCATGCTGAGATCCAAGGACAGCAGAGGAGGGGAGGGCTGTGCTGTTTACACAGTGGATGATCCTCACTCCTCCCTACCTGGGGCCCCCTCCATCAGTTCTCCTCATCTTGACAACTCTGACATGGATCTCAGTGGGTTCTTATCTGGGTGACCTGGGATGTGTCCCCCCATAGGAGAAGAATGTAGGATGCCTGGTTTAGGGATGTGCTGCCATACTACACAGGCTCTCCTCTGCCTACCAGGAATAATACCCTGTGACCGACCACTCTCTCCTGGATCTTGCAAGATGTCTTCCAGCCTGTGGTGACCTGTTGGGATCTTCCAGGACTGGGAGTGATGGGAAAGTCCTGATCCCTCTCCCCTCCATCATCCTGGAGAAGTGTATAGGGCAGGACTCCTGCAGCATTCCCCACACCAACCATGGCTGCGGCTATAGCCATCTCTTTCATCCGACAGAAGAGACAGGCCAAAGAATCCAACAGTGACCGGATGTGTACCTCCAAGTGAGGCAGCAGCCCCAGCAAAGACGACCAGTCCCTATGCGAAAGGCATGTCCAGGGGTGTTCACTAAAGTCCACTTCTGCAGTGAGAGGAAGAACCCGGAGAAAACCAGGTCAGTGTATGACAGCTACTCACATTCCATACATTTTCCAACCTGCTTACAAGCCCACTAGTTGAAAAAAAAAAAAACTCTTCTTCTACAGCAACTCTTCTTCACCAATGAGAAGAATTACCAATGCCAAGACATTGCTCCTGTCAATGGTGTCATCTCCATAGACATTCTGTGGCATTCTGTGGATGTTGAACACCCCTCCTTCACCAAGAACTCAACGACAGCACGTTGCTTCTGCTTGGAATCCATTATTAACCTGCAATGAAAAAGAGGAAGAAGAGTTACTATGGTGGAAGAATTACTATAGGGGAAGAGTTGGGCAAGCCGTAGATGATGCCATTTTCTTTCTTGCAGAACAGATGTCCTCTCATCACAGGGGAAGACACAGGTCAAATAAAACAATGATCCCTATAATACATCCTCCATGTGTCCGTGACACTGTCCTGTCATCACAGGGGAAGGCCCAGATCATATACACAATGACCCTATAATATATCCTCCACGTGTCCTTGGCGCTGTCCTCTCATCCTAGGGGAAGGCCCAGATCATATAACACAATGACCCTATAATATATCCTCCATGTGTCCTTGGCGTTGTCCTCTCATCCTAGGGCATAGTTGCCAACAGTCCCGATTTTCCCGGGACAATCCCGATTTTGGGACCCTCGTCCCGATCGGAGGCTGTCCCGAATCGGGATTTTCGGCGCCGCCGATAGATCTTCCCCCTTGTGTTCAGTGGAGAGAGGAAGGGGGCTTGATCCGTGCAGCCAATGAATCGGCTTCTTTAGCTGCACGGATCGGCCCCTCCCCTCTCCACTGAACACACGGCGCCAGTGTCTATCGGCGCCTGCGCAGTACGGAGCGGACACTATCCGATGGAGGGACACTTTTTGCCAGAACACTGGCCGCTCCTGGAGTTCCCGGACGTGTGCTGGGAGGGTCTGCACTGGCACTGATGGAGGGGGTGGTCTGCACTGAGGGGGGCTGCACTAATGAGTGGGGGGGCTGCACTGAGGGGGTTCTGCGCTAATAGAGGGGGGGTCTGCACTGATAGAGGGGGGATCTGCACTGCAGGGGGTCTGCACTGAGGGGGTCTGCACTAATAGAGGGGGGGTCTGCACTGAGGGGGTTCTGCACTAATAGAGGGGGTGTCTGCACTAATAGAGGGGGTCTGCACTGATAGAAGGGGGGTCTGCACTGATAGAGGGGGGGTCTGCACTGTGGGGGGTCTGCCCTGATAGGGGGGTCTGCACTGATAGAGGGGGGAGTCTGCACTGAGGGGGGCCTGCACTGATAGAGGGGGGGTCTGCACTGATGGAGGGGGGTCTGCACTGATGGAGGGGGGGTCTGCACTGAGGGGGTCTGCACTGATGGAGGGGGGTCTGCACTGAGGGGGTCTATACTGATAGATGGGGGGACTGCACTGAGGGGGGTCTGTATTGAGGGAGAGGGGTCTGTACTGAGGGGGTCTATACTGATAAGGGGGGTCTATGCTGAGGGGGTCTAAACTGATGGAGGGGGTCTGTACTTAGTGGGGGGGTCTGTACTGAGGGAGGAGGATCTATACTGCTGGAGGGGCGGTCTGTACTTAGTAGGGGGGTTCTTTACTGAGGGAGGGGGGTCTGTACTGAAGGGGGACCATAGTTGGTGGAGGGGGGGTGACACCAATTTTTTTCCGCATCGGGTGACACCAGCTGTAGTGACGCCACTGGCTCTTGTCTCTGCAGCAATTTAACTTTAATGTACAGGAGGGGGGGTTAACTATATACAGGAGGGGGGGTAACTATATACAGGAGGAGGGGGGTAACTATATACAGGAGGAGGGGGGTTAGCTATATACAGGAGGGAGGGGTTAGCTATATACAGGAGGAGGGGGGTTAGCTATATACAGGAGGAGGGGGGTTAACTATATACAGGAGGAGGGGGGGTAGCTATATACAGGAGGAGGGGGTTAACTATATACAGGGGGGGTTACCTATATACAGGAGGGGGAGGGTTAACTATATACAGGAGGGGGGTTAACTATATACAGGAGGGGGGAGGGTTAACTATGTACAGGAGAGGGGAGGGTTCACTATATACAGGAGTGGGGGTTAACTATTTACAGGAGGGAGTTAACTATTTACAGGAGGGGGGTTACCTATGTACAGGAGGGGTTACTATGTACAGTGGGGGGAACTATGTACGGGGGGATACTATGTACAGGGGGGTATTTATGCACAGGGGGGTAACTATGTACAAGGGGGTAACTAGGGGGAGACGGGAAACTATGTACAGGGGGAGGGGGTAACTATGTACAGGGGGGTAACTATGGCTCTGCCTAGAACACTGATTTAAGGACTGAGGCTGGGAACACTGGTGTAAAGACTGACTCTGCTGGTGGCACCTGATGCAAGGAGGGACTCTGCTGGGGGCACCTGATGCAAGGAGGGACTCTGCTGGGGGCACCTGATACAAGGAGGGACTCTGCTGGGGGCACCTGATGCAAGGAGGGACTCTGCTGGGGGCACCTGATGCAAGGAGGGACTCTGCCGGGGGCACCAGATGCAAGGAGGGACTCTGCCGGGGGCACCTGATACAAGGACAGACTCTGCTGGGGACACCTGATGCAAGGATGGACTCTGCTGGGGACACCTGATGCAAGGACAGACTCTGCTGGGGGCACCTGATGCAAGGAAGGACTCCTGGACGCCTGGTGGCAGGCGACGTGGCTAGTGACACGCTCAGGGATCCCACTGATTCGGCATTATGGTGAGTTGAATGATTTCATTTTATATTACAATGTAATAATAGAAATAATGCACTTCAATCATCCTGACACCATAACAACCATGGTGCCGGGATGATTGAAGTGCTAACACCAGGTGTTTGGAGTATCTTTATCTGATGATTGTTAAACTTTCTAGAATACACATATTTCTATTGTTGTGTAGGATCTGGGCCTGCTGTCCCTCCATTCCTCTCTCCCCCTTTCCCTCTCCATCCCTCATTCATCTCAGACTCTAACCACATGCCCTTTGAGCCACGCCCATTTGAGCCACGCCCACTATTTCACGTAAACCACACCCATTTTTCACAGCGGCGCGCTTAGCGCACCGCATTTTTCTTTTTTATTGCTATGCCATGCCTACAAACGCATACCCTGCCCACTAATTATTATACGGCTCCGCCTACAGCCAAAAAAGTGTCCCACAAATTTTTTTTGCAATGTTGACAACTATGCTAGGGGAAGGCACAGATCATATAAAACATTGACCCTATAATACATCCTCCATGTGTCCTTGGCACTGTCCTCTCATCCTAGGCAGGGGAAGGCACAGATCATATAAAACAATGACCCTTTAATACATCCTCCATGTGTCCTGTGAAGAAGATCAGCAGCACTGAGATGCAAGAAAGGATGTAAATAAATAAATGGCAGCTGTTACAATACACAGCTTTTTAGCAAACCAAATGTTACCCAGATAGAGTTTGGATCTAATTTAAAGGTGGAGGAAAATAACTGGAGACAGCGCCTCCTGCTGATTAGAAATGATAACTATAAAATTAAAAATGGTAGAAGAATATATTTTTAGTTTTGCACATAATAAATAAAATACGACAAGTTCCCTTTCAAAGTACCAAATGTTTTAGACTTGCACCTCTGTTTTACTGAAAGCTTGTTCATAGAAAATTTTCAAGTTGAAACAGTTAAGTAAAAAAAAAAGAAAACACAAAAAAAATAAATTACAGTCAAAGTTCTATTTGTGATTCATTGATATAAATGTGAAAATGTTGCAGTCAATTCCCAAATATTTTCCACCATTCAGTCTACTTCAGGAGCCAATCTATAGAAGATGATTGAGATGATTGGGGTGTTGGTGATTCTCTCCCTGGTACAAGTCACCCTGACCTGTGAGGAGACCATCTATGTGGAGAATGGTGGAACTTGGGGCGAGTGGGGTCCCACAGAGATGTGTCCACCCGGTACCATCGCAAGGGCTTTTAAATTATTGGTAAATATCACATGAAAAAATGGCTTCTGCTTCCAGTGATGATTGAGCAAGATTGATCATTTTTACATTTTTGCTTTGCTAACACTCAGGAAAATTTCAGCTAAATACATTAGTGTTATTAAGAAAGGCACAATAATGCCACATACACACAAGCGGACTTTTCGACCGGACTGGTCCGACGGTCTATCCGATGGACTTTCGGTGCACTTCCGATGGACTTTCCGAACAAAAGGACTTGCCTACACAGGATCACACCAAAATCCGATGGATTTGTACGTGATGACGTACGACCGGACTAAAATAAGGAAGTTGATAGCCAGTAGCCAATAGCTGACTAGCATACAGACAAGCGTTTTTTTCTATAGGAACTGGGTCCGGCGGAGTTCCGATGTAAAGATTTGAAACATGTTCCAAATCTAAAGTCCGTTAGATTTTCGACCGAAAAAGTCCTCTGCAGGTCCGATGAAGCCCACACACGGTCGAAATTTCGGCCGGACTAGGTCCGTCGGACCAGTCTGTTTAAAAATTCTGCACGTATGTACGCGGCATAAAGGTTTTTAGATAGATTTTTAAGAGTGCAGATGGCTATACATTGCTCTGCAGGCTATAAATTTTTATATTTTTTTATCTATATTTCTTTTTCTTTTGGTAAATATTATTTTTTTATTTTTTTTTTTGCACATAATAAAATACATAAATATTGAAAGTACATTCTTTTTTTCTCTTTATTAATTTTTTTTAACTTTATAATTTTTTTGACCTTTTTCTTAATGCGATATTACAGTGCTTTGAAAAAAATTCATAACCCTTGAAATTTTCTACATTTTGTCATGTTACAACCAAAAATGTAAATGTATTTTATTGGGACTTTATGTGATAGACCAACACAAAGTGGCACATAATTGTGAAGTGGAAGGAAAATGATAAATGGGTTTCCAAACTTTTTACAATAAATATGTGAAAAGTGTGGCGTGCATTTGTATTCAGCCCCCCTGATTCTATACTTCGTAGAACCATCTTTTCAGGGATTGAGCTTGGCCCTTAATTCCAGTGAAGGAAACTCTTAACCACTTCATCCCAGGAAGGATTTACCCACGTCCTGACCAGGCCATTTTTTGCGACAGTGTACATAAATAGCGTCTTTTTTCCCCCACAAATAGAGCTTTCTTTTGGTGGTATTTGATCACCTCTGCGGTTCTTATTTTTTGATCTATAAAAAAGAAATATTGACAATATTGACAATATTGAAAAAAAACAAAACATTTTTTACTTTCTGCTATAATACATATCCAAAAATATATATAAAAAATATATAAAAAGCACATTTATTCATCAGTTTAGGCTGGTATATATTCTACATATTTTTGGTTAAAAAACAAAAAAGTTATCACGTCTACAAACTATGAGAAAGATTTAGGGGCCTTTATTTATTTTTTATTGTTTTTTACTGGTAATGGCGGCGATCTGCGATTTTTTTAGCGGGACTGCGACATTGCGGCGTACAAATCTGACCCCAAATGATACTTTTTGGGCACCAGCAGGCCCGGATTGGCCATAGGGCATACTGGGCATTTGCCCGGTGGGCCAGGTCCACCGGGCCACATGTCCTTGCTTGCGGGGCCAAGGCAGGCTGCTCTTTAAGCCCGCACCAGTCCCCCGACCTTTCCGCGGCCGGCCGGCTGCCAGTTCAGTTCAGGCTCAGCCATCGGCACCAGGGGGACGGAAACATGAAACGGGGAGGAGCTAGAGGAGACATCTCTCCACGGCCACCAGTATAGTTCAGCCGTTGGTGCTGGGGGGTGGGACCACGAAAGGGAGAGGAGCCTGCTGCAGCCGGTTTAGAGAGAACGTAAGTGCGGCCCCCTGTAACCTGAATAGAAGGAGTAGTGTGGTGGCTGCATATAGAAGAATTATTCTCTCCATCTTCCTCCCGCAGTCTCTGAATGCCTGCTTCTGCTCCTCTCCCTCTCGCAGGCTTTCAGGTACTGCAGGAGGAAGATGGAGAGAATAATTCTTCTATATGCAGCCACCCCACTGTTCCTCCTATCCTGCTTATCTCTGCTGCCCCCACAGTGCTCTCTACCCTCCCCACAGTGCTCTCTACCCCCCACAGTGCTCTCTAGCCCCCCCAGTGCTCTCCACCTCCCCCATGCTCATTGTTGCCCCCCTGTGCCCTCTGCCTCTCCCCCTGTGCTCTCCACCTCCTGCCCTGTGATATCCACCTCCCCCATGCTCTCCGCTGCCCCCTGTGCCCTCCACTTCTCCCCCAGTACTATCCAGCCCCCCCATGCTCTCCTCCTCCCTCCTGTGCTCTCCACTTTCCCCCTATGCTCTACGCTCTCCCCCTGTGCCCTCCACCTCTCCCCTTGTGCTCTTCACCTTCCCCAATGCTCTCCAGCCCCCCCAGGGCTCTCTAGCCCCCCAGTGCTCTCCAGCCCCCCCAGTGCTCTCCACCTCCCTTCTGTGCTCTCCACCTCCCCTCATGCTCTATGCTGCCCCCCTGTGCCCTCCGTCTCTCCCCCTGTGCTCTCCACCTCCCCCATGCTCTCCGCTGCTCCCCCTGTGCTCTCTACCTCCCCCCTCTGATATCCGCCTCCCTCCTGTGCTCTCCACCTCCCCCCCATGCTCTACGCTGCCCCCCTGTGCCCTCCACCTCTCTCCCTGTGCTCTCCCCCTCCCCCTGTGCTCTTCACCTCCCCCCCAGTGCTCTCCAGCCCCCTCTGTGTTCTCCACCTACCTCCTGTGCCCTCCACCTCCCCCCATGCTCTATGCTGCCCCCCTGTGCCCTCCGTCTCTCCCCCTGAGCTCTCCACCTCCCCCATGCTCTACACTGCCCCCTGTGCCCTCCGCCTCTCCCCCTGTGTTTTTCACCTCCCCCTGTGCTCTCCACTTCCCCCATGCTCTACGCTGCCCCCTGTGCCCTCTGCCTCTCCCCCTGTGCTCTCCACCCCCCCTGTGCTCTTCACCTCCCCCCAATGCTCTCCACTCCCCCCCAGTGCTCTCTAGCCCCCCCAGTGCTCTCCAGCCCCCCTCTTCTCTCCACCTCCCTCCTTTGCTCTCCACCTCCCCCCATGCTCTACGCTGCCCCCTGTGCCCTCCGTCTCTCCCCCAGTGCTCTCTAGCCCGCCAGTGCTCTCTAGCCCCCCAGTACTCTCCAGCCCCCCAGTGCTCTCTAGCACCCCCCCAGTGCTCTCCAGCCCCCTTGTTCTCTCCACCTCCCTCCTGTGTCTTCCACCTCCCCCCATGCTCTACGCTGCCCCCCTGTGCCCTCCGTCTCTCCCCCTGTGCTCTCCACCTCCCCCATGCTCTATGCTGGCCCCTGTGCCCTCCGCCTCTCCCCCTGTGCTTTTCACCTTCCCCTGTGCTCTCCACCTCCCCCCATGCTCTACGCTGCCCCCTGTGCCCTCTGCCTTTCGCCCTGTGCTCTCCACCTCCCCCTGTGCTCTTCAACTCCCCCCAATGCTCTCCAGCCCCCCCAGTGCTCTCTACCCCCCCAGTGCTCTCCAGCCCCTCTCTTCTCTCCACCTCCCTCATGTGCTTTCCACCTCCCCCCATGCTCTACGCTGACCCCTGTGCCCTCCGTCTCTCCCCCTGTGCTCTCCACCTCCCCCATGCTCTACGCTGCCCCCCTGTGCCCTCTGCCTCTCCCCCACTGCTCTCTAGCCCCCCAGTGCTCTCTAGCCCCCCCGTGCTCTCCACCTCCCCCCCATGCTCTATGCTGCCCCCCTGTGCCCTCTGCCTCTCCCTCAGTGCTCTCTAGCCCCCCCAGTGCTCTCCAGCCCCCCTGTGCTCTCCACCGCCCCCCATGCTCTACGCTGCCCACCTGTGCCCTACACCTCTCCCCCAGTGCTCTCCAGTCCCCCATTGATCTTCGCCTACCCCCATGCTCTCCACCTCCTCCCATGCTCTCTGCTGCCCCCCGTGCCCTCCGCTGCCCCCCTGTGCCCTCCGCCTCCCCCCAGTGCTCTACAGCCCCCCAGTGATCTCCACCTCCCCCTGTGCTCTCCGCCCCCATGCTCTCCTGCCCTCCCTGTGCTCTCCGCCCCACCCTGTGTTTTTGCTTCCCCCTGTGCTCTCCAGCCCCCCATGCTCTCTGGCCCCCTTGTGCTCTCCTCTTCTTCTTCCTCCCTGTGTTCTCTGCCTCTCACCTGTGCTCTCTGCCCCCCCCATGCTCTCTGCCTCCCCTCACAGAGATCACTGTTCCCCGATGACTGGTGGGAACAGCAGATCTCCATGATGTCTCCTGTCAGAACAGGGATCCACCTTATTTACATAGGCAGATCCCCGTTCTGCCTCTGTATAATGCGATCGCAGGTCCCTGGCGGACAGCAAATCCGGCGGATCATGGGCGTGCTTCCGCACCATACGCTGATGGCGCACGTGCCCGCTATATCACATGAATGGACCGACATACACCTATGGTAATTCGCGCTATCCAGCCACCAGCCACCAGCCACCGCGTGTGGTCGGGAAGCGGTTAAGACATCTGCATACCGAAACATTTTGGACAATTTCAAGCTCCCAACTTTGTGGGAACAGTTTGGGGACGACCCTTTCCTATTCCAACATGACTGCGCACCAGTGCCAAAAGCAAGGTCCATAAAGACACGGTGGAGCGAGTTTGGGGTGGAGGAACTTGACTGGCCTGCACAGAGTCCTGACCTCAACCCGATAGAACACCTTTGGGATGAATGAGAGCGGAGACTGCGAGTCAGGCCTTCTCGTCCACATCAGAGGAATGGTCAAACATTCCCATAGACACACTCCTAAACCTTGTGGACAGCCTTCCCAGAAGAGTTGAAGCTGTTATAGCTGCAAAGGGTTGGCTAACTTAATATTGAACCCTACGGACTAAGACTGGGATGCCATTAAATCGATGCGCGTGTAAAGGCAAAAGTGCCAATACTTTTTGTAATATAGTAATATATATATATATATATATATATATATATATATATATATATATATATATATATATATATATATATATATCTCAACTGACTCAGGGCCTCCACAGAGTTTTATCCAGCTCTATATAGAGGCTTTAGGAGAATATGTGGATATGTGGTACTGAATTTTGTCATTTTATGCCCTGTACACACGAATGGACATTCCGACAACAAAATCCTAGGATTTTTTCCGACGGATGTTGGCTCAATCTTGTCTTGCATACACACGGTTGCACAAAGTTGTCAGAAAATCCGATTGTTCTGAACGCGGTGACGTAAAACATGTACGTCGGGACTATAAACGGGGCAGTAGCCAATAGCTTTCCTCTCTTAATTTATTCTGAGCATGCGTGGCACTTTGTGCGTCGGAATTGTCCACACACGGTCGGAATTTACGCAAACGGATTTTGTTGTCGGAAAATTTTATAGCCTGCTCTCAAACTTTGTGTGTCGGAATTTCCGATGGAACAAGTCCGATGGAACCCACACACGGTTGGAATTTCCGACAACAAGCTCCGGTGGCACATATTCCGTTGGAAAGTCCAACCGTGTGTACAGGGCATAATAGGCATGCACAATTTTATAGCTTGACATGTTGGGTATCTATTTACTTAGCACAGCCTCCTCTTTTATATTGTACCAACAATTGGGCCACCTATTGCGTTTGCATGCGCTAAAATAAAATTTACTGTATTTTTTATTGAAAATTTGCATTACATAAAAAAATTGGAACTGCCGTTATTTTATTCTTCAGGGTCACTGGAGTCGGTCGTGTGCTGGATCCATGGCAGTGATTCAGAGCATGTCTCCTTTGCTTCAGAACCAGTAGATGAGACACTAGTCAAGGGATATTAGCTGCTTCCGTCAAATCCTTCTTGCATAGGTGTCTTGCCTTATTAAAAATTGGCTTTGTGTACTTTTAAGGTGGAACCTCCTCAAGGACTAGATAACACGGCTCTGAACGGAATTCAACTGTTGTGTGCTGCACCCGGCAGAAAAGCCATTAACGCCACAATTACTTCTACAAAGGGAAAGTGAGTCCATATATCCAGTGTCCATGTGTATGCCTGTTCTAAAGACCACCCAGAAATCACTCCATTTAAACTCTGTGTGCTGAGAGCATGCCCAGCTCGTGCTCCCGTTACACTGACCAGGCTCTCAGTTCATGGCTTCTGATTGGGAGCCAGTGGGGCGGGCTCCTGATCATGTGACCAATGCGAGAACCAGTCACAGCTCTCATGTGATATAGAAGCTGCACCAGTTCCTGTGCATTGAAGTGTACCTTCACCCTAAAGGTGATGTTGCGCCACCCTGCCTCCTCTCCCCTCCCTCTCTTTCATATGGAATTATTTTTGTTAAGTATTTTTTTTCTTTGTACTTCTGCATTTTTCGACTAGGCGAGAAATTTTCCCTGCCCCATGTTCAGAAGTGCCACAGGGCTTGGGTCTCGAGAGAGCCCTGTGGCACATCTGTCCATGCATTGGTTTCCCTGGCTATCTGTTAGAGTTGCCACCTCATCCCTTTAAACCCGAACACATATGAATTACACAGGTTCTGAGGCTGATTTAATACAGATAAGGCACCAAGTTAGTTCAATTACCACCTTAATCAGCCTCAGAACCTGTGTAATTCATATGTGTTCGGGTTTAAAGGGATGAGGTGGCAACCCTACTATCTGCGCATGTGTAGGGTTTTCCAAACACGTGCAAAGCCTACTGGCAAGGAAGTCTAAAACCTTCCCTGTCCTTCCTCAAATGCAGATGTGCCAATGGGCTCTGCCAGGAGGCAAAGGCCGTACAAAGTGCTATAATTTTGGACCCAATGGAGCAAGGGACCAAGCATAAGTAATAGAGGTACCTTCAGGAGTATCTGGTGTAGGTTGTAGCATGGGGGGGAGAGTATCAATACAAAAGTCCAGAGGTTTGTCAAGGTCAGTGCAGGCAGCAGATGGTTAATGTTATCCAAAGACAATCTGAAGTCAGGGCAGGCATCAAGCACAGTGTTATCCAGAAACACTCTGAGATCAGGGCAGGCGGTCAAGAAGCATAATCCAGAAACAGTCCGAGATCAAATGCATTTATCTTGGGAAATGGCACAGAAGTGTATGTGACCAACACACTGGAGGGAGCCGGCTTGGTGGGTGAGGTGGTGGAGTGATTCCAAAACGCTAGTGCAGCACCTCTCAAGAGACTGGTTCTCTAAGGTAATAGATAAGGACAGCAGAGGGTGCATCTGAGTGTAGCAGTATAAAAATATATTTATTCAAGCAACAATTGGCAACTTACAAAACAACTTAGTGATATCAGGCATATACATATAGAAACTTCATTCAGGGTCAGCTTCTGGGGATTCACCTTCGCAGAACAGGATGAGCTTCTTTGGGAGGGATTGCAGCACCTGTAACTGTAATGAGGAGATCGTGGCGAGGAGGGAGTGGAGGACTGGGGCGCGCCAGGGTGACACTCCCGCAGTGGGCAGCACGAGACATCAGCAGGTATAGCAATAGGTGTATGAAAAGCAAACTACAGTATGTAAATGAAAACTCACAGAAGTACAGGGTTAAGAGCCTTACAACATGTGGGTCTTCTGCTTCACGTGGGTCTGATTGTCCATTAGATGTAGGGGAGCCAAGAGAGGTTCAGCTGTCACTGGAGCCTATGGATGTGGATGAGAGCTCTATAGAGCAGTGGTTCTCAACCTCAGTCCTCAGATTCCTCAAGTACCCCAAACGGGACATGTTTTCAGGTTTTCCTTTACTTTACACAACTGCTTTAAATCAATATCAATGACATGGTATTGATAAAAACTATTTTATCAAAGGGAAGTTCCCAAAACATGGCCGTTGGGGGTGCTTGAGGGCCAAGGTTGAGAACCACTGCTATGAAGCACTGGGAGACCAGAAGATGGTCGACAGTGGAGAGCACGTGGCTCAGGAAGTGATGTCACCTACATGGGTACACGTTTCGAGGCAGGGGATGCCTGTTTCTCAAACCAGTAGCCTGTAAGTTGCCAATTGTCCTGTGAATAAATTTGTTTTTAAACTGCTATACTCAGATGTGCCCTCTGCTGTCCTAATCGAGATAAAATGCAGGCAGCAAAAGAGTACTCCATATTACAAGCAGGGGGTCATTAACAAGAGAATCGAAAGACTAGGCTAGTTGAGTATATTCCAGGCAGGGGATCATCAATAGGAGAATCCAATGACTAGGCTAGGTGGGCAAGAATAATATGGCAAGTCAGGGTAAGGAGCCAGGTGGCAAGATGCTATCACATGTCCACAGCCCTGAACTTGTGATGCTCAAATAGTACCACAGCCAGTCAGTCCCCAGGGTATGGAACAGTCAGCACCTCACCACTGCCTAGGAACTGGAACTCTGTGCGAGAGGTGCACCACTGCTGGCCAATGGAAGTGGAGGAGGTGCTGTCTCTTGAGCTGGGCCGATCACCTGACAATGGAGACGCTGGGTGGGAGAAGACAGTGAAAGCTGACAGCCAATAGAAACAAAGGCGGGCACCATAGCCTATGTATAGCAATGGCCTGGGCAGGGCAACAGGGGAGTGGAGTAGGTGTGTAACATAATCCTCAATCAGAGAACAAATTAATAAAATGCAATATCAATTTACAAGCTTCTACACCAGGGAAATGCAACCTCCAGCTGTTGCAGAACTACAATTCCCATGAGGAATAGCAAGACTCTGACAGCCACAAGCATGACACCCAGAGGCAGAGGCATGACAGGACTTGTAGTTTTGCAACAGCTGGAGGTCCGCTAATTGCATATCCCTGTTCTACACCAATTAAAGCAAAATTGGCCAAAACCATTGTGTCTTCCCCTTGAAATTCCTATTATTAAAATGAAACCAGTTGACTGGTATTTATACAGGAATTGAATAAACCAAGATGAGTGATAGTCTACTATGCAGACACCTAGCAGATCATCCTGTGTCTTTCTCTACAGCTGGGGAAGTTGGACCAAAGTCCAGTGGTGTGCCTCCGGGGATCTCATCAGCTTCTCTCTGAGGGTTGAGGTGGACATTGATGGTGACGACACTGCAGCAAACAACATCATGTTCCAGTGATCCTGTATAAAAAATCCTTAAAGGATATGGTGGAACCTGGGGTGATTTTGGAACCTGGAGTGAAATCTGCTACACGGGAATTTGTGGCATCAAGACCAGGGTGGAGAGACCCCAAGGAATAAAAGATGACACTGCCCTCAATGATGTCAAGTTTTGTTGCTGCTAACATTAACTGCCAATAAAATATATATTCTATAGTTGTGAATTCATTTTCATTAAAAAGGCTACTCCAGCCAAGCAATTCCTAGGTGCACCTACCTTGTGCACGTAGTAGGGTACAAATTGGCATCAACGGGTTGCATTTAGATGATGCTCAGTATGGATGAGCATATGGTTCAAAGCAGGTTTGGCAAACATTACTGAATCCGAGGCCCACTGAAGTCAATAGGCAAGGGATTGTCAAAAGAAAGCATGGGGAGTTGGGCAGTGGCCTGGAAGACATACAGTATATTACATGTATTGTTTAGTGGGTAGAGGGGTCTTTCAAGCTTGTGTGATGCCTTAAAGCTGTAGTTGAATTTTAGGTTTCTTAGATTATTTGGTGTAGCAGTGGTAGACTAATTGGAACATAACGGGGAGGTGTTCTGAAGTCCACAGAGATAGCTGAGAACATGACCATTGTATAACAGATGTACTATACTTCCCATACTGCCTGACCAACCCTAATGCCACATACACACGATCTGGATTTTGGTCGGAAAAAGATATGATAGCTTTTCCGACGGGATTCCGCTCAAGCTTGGCTTGCATACACATGGTCACACAAAAGTTTGCTGAACTTTCGACTGCTAAAAACGCGGTGACGTACAACACTACGGCAAGAAAATTAAGTTCAATGCTTTCGAGCATGCGTCAAATTGTTTCCGAGCATGAGTAGGAATTTTCTGCGTCGGAATTGCTACAGACGATCGCATTTTCGGATAGGAACTTTTTCCGACCAAAAGATTGAGAACATGCTCTCAATCTTTTGCTGGCTGGAATTTGGCCAGCAAAAGTCCGATGGAACATACACACAGTGGCATTTTCCGACCAAAAGCTCTCATCGGTCTTTTGCTGGTCGAATTTCCGATCGTGTGTACGCGGAATTACTCCAACCCCCATACCATTTCCAATTAATAGAGACCACACCAAGTTGGAGTAAATTTTGGCCGTAGCAGAAGCTTTATTAATCAATAAATTTAAATGAGCATAACCATAAACATCTGATATTCGCATTGGTCTTTGCAGGCACTCCACATACCATCTGTTTAATAATAATGCACTGTGGTACCTTTTATATATGATAATAGGCCTCTAGCTGACATACTGGCTTGGAGACAACCAACTGACCGCAGTGCACCTGATAACCAAATTCCATCTAAACCACCGTTAGCTGGAATACCACCATCGGGACCCATACCACCGATGGGTCCCGAACTCTCCTTATCCGAGGTTTCTTCAAAGACCAACACCCGCCACTGCCATGGCATCCTGAGTACACACCGATCTGTGGAAAAAAGACATATTTAACAAAGAAAACAAACAGGGAAGGTGGGTGTGAAGCTTGTTCCTGTACGCTGCACTGATGCTGGGGGAGGGGCCAGCCCCTTTTTACTCTCCTGTCCCCTCCTCCCAAATCTCCTCCAATCAGGTAAGACCTCTCATTTCTGTTTGTACCCTGTTTCCCCTGTCATGCCAGCCCTCTGTTATTTTTTTTTCGCTCCGGGCTTTCCTTTAATAACAGATAACAGGTTAGCACAGGATGTTATCACTTTTACTTTTTGTTATAACAAATATCCCCCAATTTAAAAAAAAAAAATGTCTTCATCAGTTTAGCCCAATATACAGTATCTCACAAAAGTGAGTACACCTCTCACATTAAACAATATTTTTTACATTTGGCTATAATAAATATCCCCAAGAAATATATAAAAAATATATTTTTTTCCTCAGTTTAGGCCAATATGTATTCTTCTTCATATTTTTGGTAAAAAAAAAAAAAATCGCAAAAAGTGTGAATTGATTGTTTGGCGCAAAAGTTATAGCGTCTACAAAATAGGGGATTGTTTTATGGCATTTTTATTATTCATTTTTTTTTTATTAGTAATGGCGGAGATCTGCGATTTTTATCATGACTGCGACATTATGGAGGACACATCGGACACTTTTGACACTATTTTGGGATCATTGTCATTTGTACAGCGATCAGTGCTATGAAAATGCACTGATTACTGTGTAAATGACACTGGCAGGGAAGGGGTTAAACACTAGGAGGCGATCAAGGGGTTAAGTGTGTCCTAGGGAGTGATTCTAACTGTGGGGGGATGGGCTACCACTGACATGACATCGACCACTGCTCCCGATCGCATGGATCAGTAGATCCCTGTCATGTCACTAGGCAGAATGGGGAAATGCCTTGTTTACACCTCCCCGTTCTGCCTCTCTGTGACACGATTGCGGGACACCGGCGGACATCGCGTCCGCCGGACCCGCGGGCACGGTCACACTGTATGCGGCACGCGCCCACTAGCCCCGCAAATTAAAGGGGTCGTACAGGTCAGCCCATTTGCCCCCCGCCGCTATTGTGCCTCCGTATAATGGCGTGCAGCGGTCGGCGAAAGTGGTTAAAGTGTTACTAAACCCACAACAGTAAAATCAGCCTGTATATGCAGTAAAGCATGCTTGTTATACTCACTGTGGAACCGAAGGGGTTAATCCCCTTCTATGTGTAAAAAGGCTTTTTGAGCCTGTCTTCTCTGATTCTCCTCTTCCTCCACAGTCCCCAAAACATCTCCTGATAGAACAGAGCCAGGGGACCAGCTGCACATGCTCAATTTGGTGTGTATTGCTAGAGAGGTTTTTTTTTTTTTTCTTGGGAGGGTGCATGTGATCAGCACAGGGCCAATCAGCACTGTCCAGACAGAGGGTCAGGGGCCCTGAAGCCTCATATGACAGTCAAAGCAGAATGAAAACACTTCCTACAAGCTTTAACCAGACACTGATGGAAGTCACAAGACTGCTATATACTGCTGATGATAAAAGGTATTTAAATGCATTTCCATGTTCTGTGTACTGTGGGAGACCAGATATAGTGAATGCAGGGTCCTGGGTTAAGTAGCACTTTAACTCAATGCAACCCAATCTTTTAGATTTTAATTTGAGCGCCTAAAGGTATTACTCCCTTTATGACCAGGCTATTTTTCTGAGCTATTTTAATTGGGAATTGCGCGGTCATACAACACTGTACCCAAATGAAATTTGTATCATTTTTTTTCTCACAAATAGAGCTTTCTTCTAGTGATATTTGATCACCGCTGCGTTTTTTTATTTTTTTTATTATATAAATGGAAGAAAAACTACACATTTTGAAAAAAAAAAAAAAAAAAAACACACACACACACAATATTTTCTACTTTCTGTGATAAAACATATCCAATAAAAAAAAATTGTAAAAATCTTCATAAATTTAGGCCAAAATGTGTTCTGCTACATGTCTTTGATAAAAAAAAAAAATCCCACTAAGTGTATATTGATTGGTTTGTGTGAAAGTTATAGCGTCTACAAACTATGGGATGTATACTGGGGTTTTTAATTATTTATCTATTTATTTTTACCCTATTAATGGCGGTAATCCATGACTTATAATGGAATTGCAATAGTGCGGCAGGCAATCTGATACTAACGGACACTGGGGGGGGGGGGAGACTGACTTAATGACACTGACATCACCAGTGACACTAATACAGTGTAATACACTGTCACTGTACTAATGACGCTGGCTGGGAAAAGGTTATAATCTAGGGGCAATCAAAGGGTTAACTCTGTGCCTAACAAGTGTTAACCTGGGTAGTGTGTTCTGCCTTCAATTTTGCGATATGACTGTGTTTACTCCCTGTTTAGCAGGCCACTGATCAGCAGGTGTCGACCAATAGAGGTCCACTAGCACCCGCCGATCATGTGGAAAAGACAGGAGCTATGCCTGCTATGTAAACAAGGCAGAGCTCTGTTCTGACAGGGAGGAAAGTGATGGATTTTCTTTCCCTGCAAAGCAGGGAAAGAAAATTCATCAATTTCCGTAGTAAAAAAAAAAAGCACACAAAGTACACAAAAACACTGGCTAGGCACATATTTAACCGTTTGATCACCCTAGATGTTTTAACCCCTTCCCAGCCAGTGTCATTAGTACAGTGACAGTGCATATTTTTAGCACTGATCACTGTATTAGTGTCACTGGTTCCCACAAAGTGTCAAAAGTGTCAGTTAGTGTCAGAATGTCCGCCGCAATATCTCAGTCCCACTATAAGTCGCTAATCACTGCCATTACTAGTTTAAAAAAATAAAAGAAATGAAAAAAAAAACAGTATATATCCCATAGTTTGTAGACTCTATAACTTATACGAAAAACAAGACCTAAGGCCTGAGTGGGACTTTAAATGAGGCAATACTAACATTTACCTCCATCCCCAATACGTTTGAGCAAAAAAAGGAAAAATAATTGGTGGGACTTTATATGAAGCACATAACTAAGTCAGACGAGCCAATCCATGTAAAACATAATAATTTATTACAAAGGGTATACATACACATATAGGATAATAAAAGTAATACAATCGTATAATATAATATTGAATCTCATTGGATAAATAGCATTCCTAGATAGTTCATGATAAAACAAATGTCTCAACATAATGTGCATGGTAATATGGTATTAGGTCTTAGTATAAAAAACCTGAACAATACATAATATAAAGCACTTGTCTCGACATCTTGATACATGATAGTAGACTTATGGTATGTAAACTACAATTGTAATGGTAGCATGTAGGTATAGTAACAATGAAGAATTGGTTCGTTCTTATAGACTTCAATATGGTAAAAATTTGGCCTAGAAACTGTGACGTAGCATCGTAAAAAAGCTCTACGCGTTTCGTGGTTACATTACCACTCGTCAGGAGCAGATGCATGATTTTAGAGGTATCTATAATAAAAAATGCCAAAGGAAAAATATAAGAGATAATAATAAAAAATAGGGCAGAAAAGAAAGAAAGAGGGGGAACATAAATGTCCCAAACACTCTCACCTATCTATAACACATGGGTACGACTGGTGATGATATTAATGGTAAAAGGCACTGCAAGAAACGCTGTCCCCGGGAGCTGAGACGGTACCACTGGAAGCACGGCTTTGAAACTAACCACCAAGATAGAAAAGATACCAGATTCCAACTGAGGTATAGATGATTGATAGTGTGACCGGTTCACAATATGAGTGCTTGCCAGAGCTTATCTGTAAAAAATTATTATGGTAAGGTGAACTGAGACCACAGCTAATGTATTAGATAGAATGCAACCTAATGTGTGTATGTAGTGTAATGTAACCACGAAACGCGTAGAGCTTTTTTACGATGCTACGTCACAGTTTCTAGGCCAAATTTTTACCATATATAAGTCTATAAGAACGAACCAATTCTTCATTGTTACTATACCTACATGCTACCATTACAATTGTAGTTTACATACCATAAGTCTACTATCATGTATCAAGATGTCGAGACAAGTGCTTTATATTATGTATTGTTCAGGTTTTTTATACTGAGACCTAATACCATATTACCATGCACATTATGTTGAGACATTTGTTTTATCATGAACTATCTAGGAATGCTATTTACCCAATGAGATTCAATATTATATTATACGATTGTATTACTTTTATTATCCTATATGTGTATGTATACCCTTTGTAATAAATTATTATGTTTTACATGGATTGGCTTGTCTGACTTAGTTATGTGCTTCATATAAAGTCCCACCAATTGTTTTTCCTTTTTTTGCTCTATAACTTATACGCTAATTGGGATTTTTTTTTTAACTAAAAATATGTAGCAGAATACATATTGACCTACATTTATAAATATTTTTTTTTTTTTTGTTATTGGATATGTTATATATGGAAAGTAAAAAATATTGTGCTTTTTTTCAAAATTGGCAGTATTTTTTTTTGTTTATAGCGCAAAATCAAAAAACAAAGTGGTGATCAAATACCACCAAAAGAAAGCTCTATTTGTGGGGAAAAAAATTATATCAATTTTATTTAAGTATAGCATGGCGTGACCGCGCAATTGTCAAAGTAACGCAGTGCCATATCGCAAAAAAATGGCCTGGTCAGGAAGGTTGGTAAATCTTCCAATGGTCAAGTGGTTACTAGTACAATAAAAAAAAATTCCAGTATTTATCTCATAGTTTGTAGATGCTATAACTTTCATGCAAACCAATCAATATACACTTATTAGGATTTTTTTTTTTTACCGAAGACACGTAGCAGAATACTTTTTGGCCTGAATTTATGAAGAAATTTTATTTATTTTTTTTTTTTTTATTTGATATGTTTTATAGCAGAAAGTAAAAAAATATATAATATAATAAAAAAAAAACAGCAGTGATCAAATACCCCCAAAAGAAATCTCTACTTGTGTGAAACAAGATAATAAAAATGTTGTTTGGGTAAAGTGTTGCATGACCGTGCAATTACCAGTTAAAATAGCGCAGTGCTGAATAGCAAAACATGGTCTGGTCATGAAGGGGGTAAAACCTTCCGGAGCTGAAGTGGTTAAATGTGCAGTGACCAAACTTTCCATGGAACTCTGTCTAAAGAGGAAAAAGATAAGGAATGAGACATGATTCCAGTAAGCAGTTGTGACATCCCAATGAGGATTAGACAATCATTTACCGATGTCTGGGAAAGGACAGTAATAATAGAAATGGACGTGTGCCAAAATGTTGTGCGGTGGATAACTGTATTGACCATTGGTGTTTAAGTAAGGGGTTTGGTGCTGGGGCAGTGGTCTTTGCCGGGACCCGGTCCAGAAGTGGAGCAACTAACACGCGGAATAGATAGGATAGGAGTAAGAGGCTGAGCTAATAGGCTTTACTATAAATGAAATGTGTTAGTGGAGTAAGTGACATGGACAGTAGAAAAGGCTCTGCAAAACCTAACTGGAAAGACCTTATACAAGTAGACGTGTACAGTATATTAAAATATGTGGGAGAGATGAGGACCTTGACGTGTACAGTATATTAAAATATGTGGGAGAGATGAGGACCTTGACGTGTACAGTATATAGAATTATGGGTGAGATGAGGACCTTGACCTGTACAGTATATAGAACTATGGGTGAGATGAGGACCTTGACCTGTACAGTATATAGAATTATGGGTGAGATGAGGACCTTGACGTGTACAGTATATTGAAATGTGGGTGAGATTAGGACCTTGATGTGTACAGTATATTTAATTATGGGTGAGATGAGGACCTTGACGTGTACAGTATATTAAAATATGGGTGAGATGAGGACCTTGACGTGTACAGTATATTGAAACATGGGAGAGATGAGGACCTTGACGTGTACAGTATATTGAATTATGGGTGAGATGAGGACCTTGACGTGTACAGTATATTAAAATATGGGTGAGATGAGGACCTTGACGTGTACAGTATATTGAAACATGGGAGAGATGAGGACCTTGACGTGTACAGTATATTGAATTATGGGTGAGATGAGGACCTTGACGTGTACAGTATATTAAAATATGGGTGAGATGAGGACCTTGACGTGTACAGTATATTGAAATATGGGTGAGATGAGGACCTTGACGTGTACAGTATATTGAATTATGGGTGAGATGAGAACCTTGACGTGTACAATATATTGAATTATGGGTGAGATGAGGACCTTGACATGTACAGTATATTGAAATATGGGTGAGATGAAGGATCAGTAAAGACTCTTAAAGAATATGGAAACCCAACATTTCATCTTCCCAATATGTGCCTGCTGTACCATGCACTTGTATGTTCTCCTTATATTGCCTCCTTTGTGTGAAATACACGGTGGTCCTGCCAGTTCCCCTGCTTTCCTATTTCATAAATGTAGGCAGGTGCAGTCTACAGTCTCCACCACAGATGGCACTTGACCGTAGTGGCAATGCAGATGGAAGAGGAAGTCAAGAGAAACTGGGTTTTTTTTTATGATTTCCTTGGTAACCTGGAGCAATGACCTGGTTGGATGCACTGGACCCAGGTGACCCTGGTGGCCATCTTGGGTCAAGCAGAGTCCTTTTTAGTCCCTGCCCCTGGGTTTTAGTGGACTTTATGCAAGAGGGTAGTGTAGGATCAGCTGTCTAACAGGGACAGTACTAGCAGTAGAGAGAGGCTGCAGTGGAGTAGAGAAAGAGCAGGCACTACATCTACCTTCTCAAGAAGCTTCCTCATTGGATTGGTCCGTCCAGGCCGCATTCTGCTTCTCGTGGCAGGCGCTGTAGACAGTTCAGAATCTACACACTGCTGTCTTTGCACTGAACTGTTGTAAGTGCCCCGGTCATGTGAGCCTCCCAACCGGGCCTGTTTGCACTGTTTTACTATTTCAGCAATATATCGTTTTAGCAAGTTGGGACTTACTGCCCACCATATGACGTCTTCCCAGAAGGTGCTGCTCACGTGGCTGCGGGGCTACGCCGGACACAGCCAATGACTAATCAGTGTACTGGCTCGCTGCTGGCACCATGTGACCACTGTGACCAATCACAGTAGATCACATGATAGTTATACACAATGGCTGGCTTCCTTTCGTACCGTTGTGTTGATAGCTGTCATTGGTCAATGTAATCACATGGTACAATTAGGGACAATCAGAACCCATCTGTACCATGTGATCAGCTCTGGCCAATCACAGATTATCACAAAAAACAAACTTAATGAATCAGTTTCATTCAGTAAAATGCTTGCTTATACCAATGAAATGCACTGCTATAAGTAAATCACAATGTGTAAAAGAAAAAAAAAGATCCTGCTCACTTCCCCAGAGTAGAACAATTTTACTATGGTAACATTATATTGCTGTGGTCACAGGGTCTTAAAAAAAATTATATAAAAAGAAAACAAATGTAATAATAATTAAAAAAAGTTACTTCATTAAATTTTCCACCAGAAAGCTTTATTTGTGTGAAAAAAAATGCAAAAAAAGTAGTATGGGTACAGCATAGCATGACCGCGCAATTGTCATTCAAAGTGTGACAGCGCTGAAAGCTGAAAGTTGTCCTGGGCAGGAAGGGGGTTTTTGTGCCCGATATTGAAGTGGTTAACCACTTCCCGCCCGGCCCATACCAGATGATGGCCGGGCGGTGGTTCAGTTATCCTGACTGGGCGTCATATGATGTCCAGCAGGATAACATGCCGCCGCGCGCCCACAGGGGCGCTCATCGCGGTGATTGGTGGATTGGTGTGTCAGTCTATTGGTGTGTCAGTTACACCGATCTTGGTAAAGAGCCTCTGGCTGAGGCTCTTTACCACATGATCAACCGTGTCCAATCACGGCTGATCACGATGTCAATAGGAAGAGCCGTTTTTCGGCTCTTCCTCACTCGCGTCTGACAGACGCGAGTAGAGGAGAGCCGATCGGCGGCTCTCCTGGCAGGGGGGTCTGCACTGATTGTTTATCAGCACAACCCCCCCTCAGATCACCACACTGGACCACCAGGGATCGCCACTAGGACCACCAGGGAAGAGGCAAAATGTGGATGGCCAGGTATGTACCCCATGGCCATCCACATGTGCCCAGTGTGCCCAGTCAGTGCCCAATCTGTGCCCATCAGTGCCCACAAATGGGCACTGATTGGCACCATTATGTTGCAGTGATGCCCAGCAATGCCACCCTTAGGGGCATCAGTGCAAACAATCAGTGTCATTAGTGCCACCCATCAGTGTCCATTGGTGCCACCTGTCAGTGCCCATCCGTGCCCATCTGTGACAACTATCAGTGCCACCCATAAGTACCCATCAATGCCACCTACGAGTGCCCACCAATGCCACCTATGAGTGCCCATCAGTGCCGTCTATGAGTGCCCATCGGTGCTACCTATGAGTGCCCATCAGTGCCGCATACCAGTGCCACCTATCAGTGCCCATCAGTGCCACCTATCAGTGCCCATCAGTGCCGCCTATCAGTGTCCATCATCAATGCCCGTCAGTGCCACCTCATCAGTGTCATCTCACTGGTGCCACCTCATCGGTGCCCATCAGTGCCGCCGTATCAGTGCCCGTCAGTGCAGCCATATCAGTGCCCATCATTGAAGAAGAAAACGTACTTATTTACAAAAATTTTTAACAGAAACAAAGAAAAACTTGTTTTTTTTTCAAAATTTTCGGTCTTTTTTTATTTGTTGCGCAAAAAATAAAAACCGCAGAGGTGATCAGATACCATCAAAAGAAAGCTCTATTTGTGGGAACAAAATGATAAAAAATTTGTTTGGGTACAGTGTAGCATGACCGCGCAATTGTCATTCAAATTGTGACAGCGCTGAAAGCTGAAAATTGGCCTGGGCGGGAAGGTGTCTAAGTGCCCGGTATTGAAGTGGTTAAACTGCCGGAACTTGAGGGGGGAGAAGACGCGGCAGGGGCCGGTCTAGCGGTGTGGAGGAGCGGTGGATCAGGTAAGCAGATCTAATTTTCCATGCACCCTAGACCTAAACGGGTAATGAACCTTTTCATTGCTGGCACAGGCCCACTGCAAGGGAGAATTTTTAAGTTTCCCGATGTTCGAGCCTTAAGTTATTTTTAAGCAGAACTCCACGCCAAAAAAAAAAAATGGTGCATTGGGCTGGATGCCAGTACCATAGCAACCAACGAAGCTGAACACCCAGGGCACACAGCATCATTCATTGCTATGGTACTGGTGGCAAGCCCAACTGCACCATGGAAATGCATGACACCAATCCAGGGCTGTCCCAGCATTCAGTGGAGGACCTGCTCCACCTCCTGCCCTCTGACCAGATCTGCTTTGCTGCCAATCCTGTGCCAGGGGGGGGGGGTTCTGATGTGCAAGGGGGGGGGGGTTCTGATCTGCAGGGGGGGGGGGGGTTTGATGTGCAGGGGGGGGGGGTTTGATGTGCAAGAGGGGATTCTAAAGTACAAGGAGGGGCTCTGATGTGAAAGAGGGACTACCTGATGATGTGAACGTATTTCTTAGAGCGTGTTTATTCATCCATTTAAAATGTATGAATTCAGTTACAAAACATATTTTTTTGGCCCACCACGAATATTTGTAAAACATACAATGTGGCCCTCATACTAAAAATCTTGGAGACCCCTGATCTAGGATAAGGGTCTGTCTGGTATAATGAAAGACATCTCTCTTTGTTTCCAAACAAAGTGAAGCTGGCCAGGAAATGTCATTTATCTGCCAGCAATCTAAATGGCGTTTTTTTTTTCCTTTGTAAATGTCACTTTTTGTGTGTGTACATCCTACAGGTGTGTTATTTAAAGGAATTTAAAGGAATTGTGTATTTTTAATGTTTTATTTTAACCACATCCAGCCCGACCTATAGCAAAATGACGGCCAGGCGGTGGTTTAATTGTTGTGACTGGACATCATATGACATCCTTCTCAACAAACATGCCACTCGTCTGTGATCGGTGGTGTGGTGTGTCGCTCGGACACACCACATCTTTGATCATGGTAAAGAGCCTCCATCAGTGCAGCCTCATTGGTGCCCCTCAGTGCTGCCTCATCGGTACCCATCAGTGCCGCCTCATCAGTACCCATCAGTGCTGCCTCATTAGTACCCATCAGTGCAGCCTCATCAGTACCCATCAGTGCAGCCTCATCAGTATCCATCAGTGCAGCCTCATCAGTATCCATCAGTGCAGCCTCATCAGTACCCATCAGTGCAGCCTCATCAGTATCTATCAGTGCAGCCTCATCGGTGCCCGTCAGTGCCGCCTCATCAGCACCCATCAGTGCAGCCTCATCAGTACCCATCAGTGCCGCCTCATCAGTACCCATCAGTGCAGCCTCATCAGTACCCATCAGTGCAGCCTCATCAGTACCCATCAGTGCAGCCTCCTTGGTGCCTGTCAGTGGCACCTCATCAGTACCTATCAGTGCAGCCTCATCAGTACCCGCCATCAATGCAGCCTCATCCGTACCCATCAGTGCAGCCTCATCAATATTCATCAGTGTCGCCTCATCAGTACCCATCAGTGCCGCCTCATTGGTGCCTGTCAGTGCCGCCTCATCAGTACCCATCAGTGCAGCCCCATCAGTACCCATCACTGCCGCCTCATCAGTACCCATCAGTGCAGCCTCATCAGTACCCATCAGTGCAGCCTCATCAGTACTCATCAGTGCAGCCTCATCAGTATCCATCAGTGCAGCCTCATTGGTGCCCGTCAGTGCCGCCTCATCAGTACCCATCAGTGCCGCCTCATCAGTACCCATCAGTGCAGCCTCACCAGTACTCATCAGTGCAGCCTCATCAGTATCCATTAGTGCAGCCTCATTGGTGCCCGTCAGTGCCGCCTCATCAGTACCCATCAGTGCCGCCTCATCAGTACCCATCAGTGCCACCTCATCAGTACCCATCAGTGCAGCCTCATCAGTAAACATCAGTGCAGCCTCATTGGTGCCCATCAGTGCCATCTCATCAGTACCCATCAGCGCAGCCTCATCAGTACCCATCAGTGCCGCCTCATCAGTACCCATCAGTGCCACCTCATCTATACCCATTAGTGCAGCCTCATCAGTATCCATCAGTGCAGCCTCATTGGTGCCCGTCAGTGCCGCCTTATGAGTACCCATCAGTGCCGCCTCATCAGTACCCATCAGTGCAGCCTCATCAGTACCCATCAGCAGGGGCAGACTGACCATTGAGCCACTCGGGCACTGCCCAAGGGCCCTGGGCCACTAGGGGGCCCCATCAGGGTTGCCAGCCTCAGTAAAACCAGGGACAGTATGTATAAATCTGTGTTTTTTTTACATCTGTCTGTGTATACTGTGTGTACATGTATGTGTATACTGTGTGATTGTACACTGTGTGTGGGTATACTGTGTGGCCCCATAATCTTGGATTCCCTGGGGGCCCCATAATCTTCTATTGCCCGGGGGCCCCATGAGTTATCAGTCCGCCCTTGCCCATCAGAGCAGCCTCATCAGTACCCATCAGTGCAGCCTCATCAGTATCCATCAGTGCAGCCTCATTGGTGCCCGTCAGTGCTGCCTCATCAGTACCCATCAGTGCCGTCTCATCAGTACCCATCAGTGCAGCCTCATCAGTATCCAACAGTGCAGCCTCATTGGTGCCCATCAGTGCCGCCTCATCAGTACCCATCAGTGCAGCCTCATCAATACCCATCAGCAGGGGCAGACTGACCATTGAGTCACTCGGGCAGTGCCCGAGGGCCCTGGGCCACTAGGGGGCCCCATCAGGGTTGCCAGCCTCAGTAAAACCAGGGACAGTATGTATAAATCTGTGTTTTTTTTACATCTGTCTGTGTATACTGTGTGTACATGTATGTGTATACTGTGTGATTGTATACTGTGTGTGTGTATACTGTGTGGCACCATAATCTCTGATTGCCTGGGGGCCCCATAATCTCCTATTGCCCGGGGGCCCCATGAGTTATCAGTCCACCCTTGCCCATCGGTGCAGCCTCATTAGTACCCATCAGTGCAGCCTCATCAGTATCCATCAGTGCAGCCTCATCGGTGCCCGTCAGTGCCACCTCATCAGTACCCATCAGTGCCACCTCATCAGTACCCATCAGTGCCGCCTCATCAGTACCCATCAGTGCAGCCTCATTGGTGCCCGTCAGTGCCGCCTCATCAGTACCCATTGGTGCAGCCTCATCAGTACCCATCAGTGCCGCCTCATCAGTACCCATCAGTGCCGCCTCATCAGTACCCATCAGTGCAGCCTCATCAGTATCCATCAGTGCAGCCTCATTGGTGCCCATCAGTGCCACCTCATCAGTACCCATCAGTGCCGCCTCATCAGTACCCATCAGTGCCACCTCATCAGTACCCATCAGTGCAGCCTCATCAGTACCCATCAGCAGGGGCAGACTGACCATTGAGCCACTCGGGCACTGCCCGAGGGCCCTGGGCCACTAGGGGGCCCCATCAGGGTTGCCAGCCTCAGTAAAACCAGGGACAGCATGTATAAATCTGTGTTTTTACATCTGTCTGTGTATACTGTTTGTACATGTATGTCTATAATGTGTGATTGTATACTGTGTGTGTGTATACTGTGTGGCACCATAATCTCTGATTGCCTGGGGGCCCCATAATCTCCTATTGCTCGGGGGCCCCATGAGTTATCAGTCCGCCCCTGCCCATCAGTGCAGCCTCATCAGTACCCATCAGTGCAGCCTCATCAGTACCCATCAGTGCAGCCTCATCAGTATCCATCAGTGCCACCTCATCAGTACCCGTCAGTGCAGCCTCATCAGTACCCATCAGTGCCGCCTCATTAGTACCCATCAGTGCAGCCTCATCAGTATCCATCAGTGCAACCTCATTGGTGCCTGTCAGTGCCACCTCATCAGTACTCATCAGTGCCGCCTCATCAGTACCCATCAGTGCAACCTCATCAGTACCCATCAGTGCAGCCTCATCAGTATCCATCAGTGCAGCCTCATTGGTGCCCATCAGTGCCGCCTCATCAGTACCCATCAGTGCAGCCTCATCAGTACCCATCAGTGCAGCCTCATCAGTATCCATCAGTGCAGCCTCATTGGTGCCCGTCAGTGCCACCTCATCAGTACCCATCAGTAAAGGATAAAAATTACTTGTATACAAAATTTATAACAGAAACAAAGAAAAACTTTTTTTTCAAAATTGTTGGTCTTTTTTCATTTGTTTACCAAAAAATAAAAAACTCAGTGGTGATTTAATACCACCAAAAAAAGCTCTATCTGGGTACAGCATTGCATGACTGCGCAAGTGTCATTCAAAATGTGACAGCACTGAAAGATGAAAATTGGCCTGGGCAGGAAGGGGGTGAAAGTGCCCGGTATTGAAGTGGCTAAGCATTATTAAAAGAGCTATAAAATAATATGAAACATCTGCGATCAGACTATAAAATGATGGATAAACAAGCGGCCAGCACTAATTTGTTGATTTCAAATAATACCACAATAAAGTAATCAATGTGCAGCGCTAAATCGAACATACATTAAAAGCATTCATAAAAGTCCATTAAAAATAGTTTATTGATAGCGTAGAATCCCCACACCAGCTTCCGTGTGAAAGGTGGGGGCCACACACACATAACCACAGTGATGAGGAAAATCTGCTTACCAGATGATGTAGACTCTCAAGTTATAGAGATGTCTAAATACGCCTAATGCCGCGTACACACGATCGGGATTTTGGTCGCAAAAAGATATGATAGCTTTTCCGACGGGATTCCGTTCAAGCTAGCCTTGCATACACACGGTCACACAAAAGATTGCTGAACTTTCGACCGTCAAGAATATGGTGACGTACAACACTACGACAAGCCGAGAAAATGAAGTTCAATGCTTCCGAGCATGCGTCGAATTGTTTCCGAGCATGCGTAGGAATTTTGCGCGTTGGAATTGCTACAGACGATCGCATTTTTGGATAGGAACTTTTTCCGACCAAAAAATAGAAAACATGCTCTCAATCTTTTGCTGGCTGGAATTCCGCCAGCAAAAGTCCGATGGAGCATACACACGGTCGCATTTTCCGACCAAAAGCTCTCATCAGTCTTTTGCTGGCCGGATTTCTGATCGTGTGTACGCGGCATTAGAATGATAAAAATCAGATATACACTATATTGTCAAAAGTATTGGGACACATGCCTTTACACACACGTGAACTTTAATGTCATCCCAGTCTTAGTCCGTAGGGTTCAATATTGGGTTGGCCCACTTTTTGCAGCTATAACAGCTTCAACTCTTCTGGGAAGTCCATCCACAAGGTTTAGGAGTGTGTCTATGGGAATGTTTGACCATTCTTCCACAAGCGCATTTGCAAGTTCAGGTGCTGATGTTGGACGAGAAGGCCTGGCTCGCAGTCTCCACCCTAATGCCCTGTACACACGGTGGGGCTTTCCGACGGAAAATGTGCGATCGGAGCTTGTTGTCGGATGTAGGCTCCATCGGACTTTTTCCATTGGAATTTCCGACACACAAAGTTTGAGAGCAGGCTATAAAATTTCCTAACAACAAAATCCGTTTGCATAAATTCCGATTGTGTGTAGACAATTCCAACGCACAAAGTGCCACGCATGCTCGGAATCAAGCAGAAGAGCAGCACTGGCTATAGAACTTAATTTTTCTCAGGTCGTCGTACGTGTTTTACGTCACCACGTTCTTGACATTCGGAATTTCTGACCAACTTTGTGTGACCGTGTGTATGCAAGACAAGTTTGAGCCAACATCCATCGGGAAAAATCCGATGGATTTTGTTGTCGTAATGTGCGATCGTGTGTACAGGGCATAATTCATCCAAAAGGTGTTCTATCGAGTCAAGGTCATGACTCTCTGCAGGCCAGTCAAGATCCTCCACCCCAAACTTGCTCATCTATGTCTTTATGGACCTTACTTTGTGCGCTGGTCCAAATAATTTGGTGGAGGGAAGACTATGGTAAGAGGTTGTTTTTCAGGGGTTGGACTTGGCCCCTTAGTTCCAGTCAAAGGAACTCTTAAGGCGTCAGCATACCAAGACATTCTGGACAATTTAATGCTCTCAACTTTGTGGGAACAGTTTGGGAATGGCCCCTTCCTGTTCCAACATGACTGCACACCAGTGCAGGGCCGATCCTGGACGGGGTGCACGGGGTGCAGTGCACCCAGGCGCCACAGAGGTGTGGGCACTGAAGCGCCAGAGTGCTCTTCTCCCTCCTCCTCCTCTTCCTTGTCCATAGGCGGCTCTCAGCTGGTCGCCGCCTCGACCTGCCGATTGCGGAAGCCCATCCCCCCTCCCTCCTCCCTCCTCCTGTCAGAGGAGGAGAGCGAAATTAGATCGGAGCGGCTGTCTCTGTGTGAGAGACCCGCCGCGCAGTGACGTCACTGGGGGGGGCGGCCCGTGCCCGTGCCCAACGTGTTCCAGACAGTTCTCCTCCTCCGACTTCCTGTGTCTCACTGACGCATGCTGCCCAAGCCTGACACACTCCACCCGGGCGGCGCGGCTGCACACTGTCCTCTCCTCTCCTGCTGCCGCCCAGGTGTTTTAAATTAACCTAATGTAGGGGGGGTGGTTTGTCCTGGGGGGTCTATACTAATGTAGGGGGGGTGGTTTCATCCTGGGGGGTCTATACTAATGTAGGGGGGTGGTTTGTTCTGGGGGGTCTATACTAATGTAGGGGGGGTGGTTTGTCCTGGGGGTCTATACCAATGTAGGGGGCGTGGTTTTTCCTGGGGGGGCTATAGTAATGTAGGGGGGGTGGTTTGTCCTGGGGGGTCTATACTAATTTAGGGGGTTGGTTTGTTCTGGGGGGTCTATACTAATGTAGGGGGGGTGGTTTGCCCTGGGGGGTCTATACCAATGTGGGGGGGTGGTTTGTCCTGGGGGGGCTATAGTAATGTAGGGGGGGTGGTTTGTCCTGGGGGTCTATACTAATGTAGGGGGGTGGTTTCATCCTGGGGGGTCTATAACAATGTAGGGGGGGTGGTTTGTCCTGGGGGGCTATAGTAATGTAGGGGGGGTGGTTTGTCCTGGGGGGTCTATACTAATGTAGGGGGATGGTTTGTTCTGGGGGTCTATACTAATGTGGGGGGGTTTGTCCTGGGGGGTCTATACTAATGTAGGGGGGTGGTTTGTTCGGGGGGTCTATACTAATGTAGGGGGGATGGTTTGTCCTGGGGGGGTCTATACCAATGTAGGGGGGGGTGGTTTGTCCTGGGGGGGCTATAGTAATGTAGGGGGGATGGTTTGTCCTGGGGGGGTCTATACCAATGTAGGGGGGGTGGTTTGTCCTGGGGGGGCTATAGGGCTATACCAATGTAGGGGGGGTGGTTTGTCCTGGGGGGGTCTATACTAATGTAGGGGGGTGGTTGGTTCTGGGGGTCTATACTAATGTGGGGGGGTTGTCCTGGGGGGTCTATACCAATGTAGGGGGGGTGGTTTGTCCTGGGGGGCTATAGTAATGTAGGGGGGGGGGTTTGTCCTGGGGGTGTCTATAGTAATGTAAGGGGTTGGTTTGTCTTGGGGGGTCTATACTAATGTAGGGGGGTGGTTTGTCCTGAGGGTCTATACTAATGTAGGGGGGGTGGTTTCATCCTGGGGGGATCTATACTAATGTAGGGAGGGGTGGTTTGTTCTGGGGTGGTCTATACTAATGTAGGGGTGTGGTTTGTCCTGGGGGGTCTGTACTAATGTAGGGGAGGTAGTTTGGCTGGGGGGGTCTGAACTAATGCAGGGGGTGGTTTGTCGGGGGATCTGTACTAATAGAGGGGGGTGGTTTGTTCTGGGGAGGTCTGTACTAATAGAGGGGGGGTGGTTTGTTCTGGAGGGTCTGTACTAATGTAGGGGGGTGGTTTGTTCTGGGGTCTATACTAATGTAGGGGGGGTGGTTTGTCCTGGGGGGGTCTATACCAATGTAAGGGGGGTGGTTTGTTCTGGGGGGCTATAGTAATGTAGGGGGGTGGTTTGTCCTGGGGGGTCTATACTAATGTAGGGGGATGGTTTGTTCTGGGGGGTCTATACTAATGTAGGGGGGTGGTTTGTCCTGGGGGGTCTATACTAATGTAGGGGGTGGTTTGTTCTGGGGGGTCTATACTAATGTAGGGGGGTGGTTTGTCCTGGGGGGTCTATACTAATGTAGGGGGGTGGCACCATGTTTTACCGCACTGCTGACACCAACCCTAGTGACGCCACTGCAGCCACGGGCTCTTATTTCCCCTCTCCCCCTTCCGCCCGCTGCTGTACTAGTGAGCGGCGCACTATGTTTCTTCCCCTGCCTTCATATCGGCCAGGGCAGAAAAAAAAGGAGCAAAGAAGAGGATTGTGGGACATGTAGTCCCGAGGACTGGCAGCCCCACTGTAACACGGAAACTGCAGCCCACACAGCATGCTCAGCTGAATGGGAGAGAGAGCCAGGAGCCCGGGAAAGCTTTCAGGGAAGTACACCCAGGACTCCAGAGGGAGAGGACAGTGCTGAGGGAACATCATCAGAGAGAGAACCCCACTGACCTGCGTCACCAGAGGGAAAGCCACACAGCCTGGCTGTGAATGGAGTCATTGCCAGAATACAGATCTGGGCTCTACCCAGCGGAGTCGCCACAGGCAATTCAGAGTGAGCTGACTCCTGATCAGAGGAACCATTGTTGCTGTATCGCTGGGTCAGGTGAGAGGGCCAATCAGCCATTATCTACTAACGTTCATAAGAAATGCAGTCATTGACCATCTCTTGTATTATGTCTGTAGTCTCTGACCATCTCTTGTAATGTATGCAGTCTCTGACCATCTCCTGTATCATGTCTGCAGTCTCTGACCGTCTCTTGTAATATGTCTGCAGTCTCTGACCATCTCCTGTACTATGTCTGCAGTCTCTGACCATCTCTTGTAACATGTCTGCAGTCTCTGACCATCTCCTGTATCATGTCTGCAGTCTCTGACCATCTCTTGTTACATGTCTGCAGTCTCTGACCATCTCTTTTATTATGTCTGCAGTCTCTGACCATCTCTTGTATTATGTCTGCATTCTCTGACCATCTCCTGTAGTATGTCTGCAGTCTCTGACCATCTCCTGTAACATGTATGCAGTCTCTGACCATCTCCTGTACTATGTCTGCAGTCTCTGACCATCTCCTGTAGTATGTCTGCAGTCTCTGACCATCTCCTGTACTATGTCTGCAGTCTCTGACCATCTCCTGTAGTATGTCTGCAGTCTCTGACCATCTCTTGTATTATGTCTGCAGTCTCTGACTATCTTCTATACTATGTCTGCAGTCTCTGACCATCTATTGAAACATGTCTGCAGTCTCTGACCATCTCTTGAAACATGTCTGCAGTCTCTGACCATCTCTTGTAACATATCTGCAGTCTCTGACCATCTCTTGTAACATCTGCAGTCTCTGACCATCTCTTGTATTATGTCTGCAGTCTCTGACCATCTCTTGTAACATGTCTGCAGTCTCTGATCATCTCTTGTATCATGTCTGCAGTCTCTGACCATCTCTTGTATTATGTCTGCAGTCTCTGACCATCTCTTGTAACATGTCTGCAGTCTCTGGCCAAATCTTGTATTATGTCTGCAGTCTCTGACCATCTCTTGTGTCATGTGTTCAGTCTCTCACCATCTCTTGGATAATGTCTGCAGTCTCTGACCAATTCCTGTATTATATCTGCAGTCTCTGACTGTCTCCTGTAGTGTGTCTGCAGTCTCTGACCATCTTCTGTACTATGTCTGCAGTCTCTGACCATCTCTTGTAACATGTCTGCAGTCTCTGACCATCTCTTGTACCATGTCTGCAGTCTCTGATCATCTCTTGTAACATGTCTGCAGTTTCTGACCATCTTTTGTAACATGTCTGCAGTCTCTGATCATCTCTTGTAACATGTCTGCAGTTTCTGACCATCTTTTGTAACATGTCTGCAGTCTCTGGCCATCTCTTGTAACATGTCTGCAGTCTCTGATCATCTCTTGTAACATGTCTGCAGTCTCTGGCCATCTCTTGTAACATGTCTGCAGTCTCTGATCATCTCTTGTAACGTCTGCAGTCTCTGACCATCTCTTGTATAATGTCTGCAGTCTCTGACCAATTCCTGTATTATATCTCCAGTCTCTGACCATCTCCTGTAATATTCTCTGACCATCTCCTGTACCATGTCTGCAGTCTCTGACCATCTCTTGTAACATGTCTCCAGTCTCTGACTGTCTCCTGTAACATGCCTGCAGTCTCTGATCATCTCCTGTAATATGTCTGGGGGCTCTCTCTAACAGACTCTCTAACAGAAGCCCTCTCTGTGTGCATCAGAGAGACTCCCCTCCAGGTCTCATTAGTGTAAGCTCTTCCTGTATTTGCTTTATTGTTAAGAGATCATGGGAGGATCCCAGGGTAACGAAGACTTTTTAGGGGAGCATCTCTGTGTTTGAGTCATTGCCATAGAAACATTTGTAAAGGGGAGGAGTTGGTAAGATGACCACGCCCACGTGGGGGTGCCAGAAATATTTCTGCACCCAGGCGTCTGTGACCCTAGGATCGGCCCTGCACCAGTGCACAAAGCAAGGTCCATAAGGACATGGATGAGCGAGTTTGGGGTGGAGAAACTTGACTTGGGATGAATTAGAGCGGAGACAGAGAGCCAGGTCTTCTCGTCCAACATCAGTGCCTGACCTCACAAATGCGCTTCTGGAAGAATGGTCAAACATTCCCATAGACACACTACTAAAACTTAACATAAAAAGGACAAGCAGCGCCATATCTAAGTGCAGCAATAAGTTAACACGTTTAATGTAAAGTAATGCACTTACTAAAAATGGTAAAAGCAGGCACATCTTTAGTAAAGAGTCAGAATAGGCGACAGGATCCAAGTGTGAGCCTCCAGATAGCGTTGCAGGATCTCTCTCAGTGGCGCCGGTGGTCTCCGGTGTCCCAGGCTTGAAACTGCGCACAAGGAAGTGTTCAGTTGGAGGGTTCCAGGTCGCGGTGTGATGATGCTGTAACATGCACGGGTTCCGAGCATGTGTGTTCCTTCATCAGGCACTTCCTAAACCTTGTGGACAGCCTTCCCAGAAGAGTTGAAGCTGTTATAGCTGCAAAGGGTAGGCCAACTCAATATTGAACCCTACAGTCTAATGCCCCGTACACACGATTGGCCTTTCTGAAGAAAATGTGTGATCGGAGCTTGTTGCCAGAAATTCCACCGTGTGTAGGTTCCATCGGACATTTTCCATTCCGTCACACAAAATTTGAGAGCTGGTTCTCAAATTTTCTGACAACAAAATCCGTTGTCGTAAATTCCGATCGTGTGTACACAATTCCGACACGCAAATTTCCACGCATGCTCGGAATCAAGCAGAAGAGCCGTACTGACTATTGAACTTCATTTTTCTCGGCTTGTTGTATGTGTTGTACGTCACCGCGTTCTTGACATTCGGAATTTCTGACAAGATTTGTGTGACTGTGTGTATGCAAGACAAGTTTGAGCCAACATCCGTCAGAAAAAAAAAAAAAAAAACATTAATTTTTTTGTCGGAAAATCCTATCGCGTGTACGGGCATTAGACTGGGATGCCATTAAAGTCCATGTGCGTATAAAGGCAGGCGTCCCAATACTTTTGACAATATAGTGTCTATCAAACATCAACTGGAATCCAAGCAGTATCATCAAATCAATGAAACACAGCTTTGCTACGGGAAATTCACCATAAACTTCCAGAGGATATCATCTTTAAACCCATTCTGTTATTACCTCTTAAGAGTGTGAATAAAAGGTACTATAGTGCACCATGTGTTTTAAAACCACTTTTTCATGTAAAGTAATAAACTCACATGTGCATAGGAATAAAAAAGTTCATCAAACAATTTTCCAAGATGGCCGCAGCATCCATGCTTATGTCATGCGATTCATTACAATCTGACGTCTCTGATGGAATCTTAAAAAATAGTTTGATGCATTTTTTTATCCTTATGTCCCTGTGAGTTTATTACTTTACATTAAAAGTGTTCTATGTTAAAAGACATACTGCACTCTGGTACCTTTTATTCACACTCTAATGTGGTAATAACCAAATGGGTTTGAGGATATGGTATCCTGTGGAAGTGTATGGGGAATTTCCCATAGCAAGGCTGTGTTTCATTGATTTGAGGCTACCAATTAGATTCCAGTTGAAGTTTTGATCTACATCTGTTTTTTATAATTCTAAGAAGTGTTTAGTCCTCTCTATAACTTGAGGGTCTACATCATCTGGTAAGCAGATTTTCCTCATCATTGTGGTTATGTGTGTGTGGCCCCACCTTTCACACAGAAGCGGATGTGGGGATTCTACGAAATCAATTATTAAAGAGCTGCTCGCGGCTGAAGAGTTTTTAACCACTTGAGGACTGAAGGGCAAAGCAACGTACTGGTACAATGCTGCCTGTTTTCGGGTTTAAGGTGTGCATAGTTTACAGGGCCACAGACACAAACAAATTTGTCACAGCTGTTCTCCTCCCTGTTCCACCCCATTAAAAATGACCAACATTTTCGATTTTTTTTTTGGGTTTATATGCCAACTTTCATCACGTGGATTAGAGACTGGTTATAGGGTCTACAACGGTGTTAATTTCGTCGACTAAAACGACCAAAACATTTTAGTCGACTAAATGAATGTATGCTAGTCCGACGGACGAAAACCCACGCTAGGGCAGCTATTGGCTACTGGCTATCAACTTCCTTATTTTGGTCCGGTCGTACGTCATCACGTACGAATCCGTCGGACTTTGGTGTGATCGTGTGTAGGCAAGTCCGTTCGTTAGAAAGTCCATCGGAAGTCCATCAAAAGTCAGTCGAAAGTCCGTCAGACCTTTGTTGCTGAAAAGTCTGCCCGTGTGTACAGGGCATAAAACTAAAATGGCATTTTAATCAAAAGACTAATGCCGCGTACACACGACCGGTTTAGCCGTCGTAATAAACTCTGACGGTTTCTCCGATGGAACTCCGACGGAATTCCATTCAAGTGGTCTTGCTTACACACGGTCAACCCAAAGTCCGACCAAAGTCCGACCATCCAGAACGAGGTGACGTACAGCACTTACGACGGGACTAGAAAAAGGAAGTTCAATAGCCAGTAGCCAATAGCTTACGTCTCATACTTGCTTCAGAGCATGCGTATTTTTTTGGTCCGTCGGACCAGCATACAGACGTTCGATTTTCCCGATAGGAATTGGGTCCGCCGGAAAGATTTAGAACATGTTCCATTTCTAGGTCCATCAGATTTTTCCAAAAAGAAAGTCCAATGAGGCCTACACAGGATCGGTATATACGATGAAAAGCTCCCGTCTGACTATTTCTGTCAGACATTCCGCTCGTGTGTACGTGGCATAAGACTAAAACTAAATTGAAATTTGACTTCAAAATGAACACTGGTCTGTAGTGCATGTTCATACCTCAATACCATGATAAATAACATATCCAATTTTTCACTCCAGCAGTATATAATGAGTTTGGAAATTGTAGAGAAATGTTAACTAATGCATTACAATTTAATTACACCCATTAGATTTTAGACGACTAAAATGAGTTTTAGTCGACGAAAATGTACTGGAGATTTCGTCAACTAAATACGACTAAAACAATTGCAGAAGACTAAAATGGGACTAAAACTAAAATGCCATTTTAGTCCTAAGACTAAAACTAAACCGAAATTTGCTGCCAAAATTAACACTGGTCTACTACACCTGCCAGTGATTGTACACAGTGGGAGTCTGTCAGCAGGTCTCCATCAATGATTCATGGCCAGGTCCTGCTGATCGGCTGTGTCCAATCACGGCCCAGAGCTTTGTGTTGACAATCATCACAGGGCTCTGAACAGAGGGGACAATTTCTCTGTTTCTTATCCCTGCAAAGCAGGGATAAGAAACAAAGAGATGGGGGCGTGGCTTGGCAAAGTGCACTAGAGGAGCCCCGCAAACGACACAGCCCAGAGTCGGTTACCCTTACTTGCACATACCTGGAAATGGGAAAATCGAACCTCCAAACACCCCACTGCAGATCCCGACGTAGCACCACCGCTTCCTCCGCTGTCCGGAGCATATCGGAGCTACTCAAAGCCCAGCCAGCACCACGAGGCAGTGTAGCAGGCCCCAAGATGGCGCGGTCCCAGCATGATACAGACGACTTCAGCGAGGACTCACAGTCCGCCACTGAGGAGTCAGGTAGGGGACGCAACCGCTCAAATAAACCCCTTTCGGGAGACAAGACAGGTAGACTGCTGGCCAGGGCTCTGAAAGATGCTCACTCCACCAACAACATTACAGGCATCAGGACACAAAACGGCACACTGGCGGTAACCTCGGAGGCCATAGCTGCTCACTTCCATCAATACTACTCGAAACTCTATAATCTGCCACTCCAACACAAACCCCCCACGATGCCAAACGAGAGAGGGCAGGCGATACTGGACTATATAGCTGACAGTGGACTTCCTCAGTTGGCGGAATCCGAGGTGTCCCTTTTAGAGGACCAGATATCTCTGAAGGAGATTCAGGTGGCAATCAAGGGTCTTAAGCCAGCGAAAAGCCCAGGGCCGGGTGGCTACACATCCGCCTATTATAAAACATTTAGCAATATCTTATCAACTCCCCTAATGGGGGCACTAAATTCTGTCTCTTTGCCCAGACAAGTGCCACCTGACTTTTTGTCAGCTCATATAGCTCTAATACCTAAAGCTGACAAAGACGTGACTGACTGTTCAAATTACAGACCCATCTCCTTGTTAAATCTAGACCTCAAGCTTCTAGCTAAAATCATATCTAATAGACTACAACCTCTTCTTCCCTCCTTGGTTGGCCCGGAACAGATTGGGTTTATGCGGGCTAGAGAGGCAAGAGATATCACCCTTGGAGGGTTAGAGGGGCTCGCAGGTTTTTTGGTTTTTTATAGTCTGACTAGGTTGGTCTGACTGTGTTGAGTAGATATATGTGTGTTTAAAAACTCGGGAAGTATAGAATACGCCCGTAGTATAAGGAGTGGCTAAGTGGACGCCCAATTTTTGGGGAAAATATTGAAAAGTGCACTTATTATAACATGTTCATATAATGTAACTTTATTTTGCCACTGTATATATAAGATTTTGCTTGTTTTTTCTTTTAGGTACCACCGTAAGTATTTAGAGTGTATAGAGAATTAGAGAATTAGAGATAAGTGTATGATATATGTGTATGACAACTGAATGTAAAGTACTGTATTGATTTAGAGGATTTTTTTGTTAAAGTATTACACATATATGCACTAAATGAACAACATAAATCAGGAACCCGATTGTAGTGAGATAGCGCCCGCCTGCCCACATTGCACCTTTGGTTTACTGTTCCTTAGTGTTGACAGGACGTGGATCCTGCTCACCACTAGACCGACCGGGTTTTCATACCGACTTGGTGCAAGGGGAGTATATCCTACCACAAGGAGGGGTTTCCTATACCGAGTACTGAGGGTTAACCTTCATAGCTATATCAGCCCCACAGCTATAACAGACGAGGGGACTTATTCCCAAGTCAGGGAACAGATTATAGCACAAACAGGTTGCTTTCATCTCTGTCCCTGTACTAGACACACACTACCAAGGATATTGGATGGGGAATTCTGCAGCAACCCAGACCATGGCCAATCCATCTCCCTATGAGTATGTTAAAAACACACTACCGGGGCCACAGGTAGAACCGTTTTGGACACAGGTCAGAGAGAGGTGCCAACAGCTGGGGATACATGACCCAGGGCCAGTGGGACCCTGTTCTGAGGACGAGTGGAAGGAAGTGAGCAAGGTGTGTCAGGTGCACAAGCACTCTTATCCACCTGGGAAATGGGAAGACACCCAATACATGAAAGATTGTTACAAAGCATGGAACAAATGCTTAGCCAAATATAAAACAAAGTATGTAACTAAAGCCCTTACACCAAAAACCTGTAAACTCACCCGCCCTATCACCCGAAGCACCCCCCCCTTATGTGATGGTTAAACAGGAGGATGGAACATTGGGTCCATGTCTTCAGCTGTATCCATCTCTGGATCCAGCAGTATTAGCTACCATGGTATATAGTGCAGCTGATCAGGCACAGGTTACACGATGGGAAAACGAAAGTAGAAACAAGGAAGAGGAAGTCCGGGTAGAAGGTATACGTAGGAGGGAAGAAGAGAGGATTAGGAGGTTGGATCCGAAGGAAAGGGAATTAGAAGAGAAGTTAAAAGAGTTTAAGAAGAGAAAGGAGGAATTAGAGGAGAAAATGTCTAGGAGGGAGGAAGAGCTAGAACATTACAAAAGAGAGCTAGATAAGAGGGAAGGTGAGATGAGAGAGTATTCTGCGATAACTAAGGAAGAAAGGGATGGAATGTCCCTGGAAAAGGGAGAAGAGGAAGGAGTCAGGAAGTTAAGCCCCAAGGAAAAGGAATGGGAGGAGAAACAGAAAGAATTTAATAAAAGACAGCAGGAAGAGGAAGAAAGGATACAAAGGAAAAGGGAAGATTTAGAGGCGTACGAGAGGAAACTAGAGAAAGAGGCAAGAAGGATTAAGGAGGCCAAGGAAAAGATAATTTCACAGCCATCCACCACACTCAGAAGCCAAACAAAACCGGCCATAAGCCAGAAACTCCCACAGGAGGAAAGGGAGCAGGGTGAATCCTCTACTGAGGAAAGAGAAATAGACATGGAACAGGAAAGTCTAGGTGCCGCCTTTAAAGCACCACTTATGCATATAGGGGAGACGGTAGTCCATATTCCCCTACCCCTAGGCACACTGTCAAAAATAAAGGAGTTATGCCCCAGCCCAAAGAAAAGCCCTAGGGAGGCTGGAGCTTTCCTTGCAAAATACAGTGCAGGGACTAGCCTGGATAAAGAAGATATAGCAGGGATCCTTAGTATAGTTGACCCTGACAGCCCAGAAGGGCATCCCGTAGATGCCTTATGGACAGCCCACATAGAAGAAGATAAAGATTGGGTATCTTTTTGGAAAGGTATGGGGAATCATTGGTCTACCATATACAAGGGTTCATCTGCACTTCAGGAACTTGTCCTAGCAAAACAGGGACCGAAGGAAAAGTTCTATGAATTTTGTACCCGGGTATATGGTCTGTGGAAAGCAGTAGATAACGCCAACCCCCAGTTGTTCACCACCACCATTATGGCTGGTGGCGATACGAAGGTGACACAGTTGCTTAAATTCACTAATCCAAAGTGGGCAGAACAACCCCCAGATGAATTTATGAAGGATGCTAGGTCACGAGAAACATCAGGGGTATTTGAGCAGAAGGGTGGCATTTTTCCCTCCCTGACACCAACCCAGACTCTGCCAACTGGTGGGACTCCGCCCACCCACATAATGACAATGCAACCTTATCCACCAATGCAATCTTATCCCCCAAATCAGGGTTACCCACCAGACCAGGGGTGCTTTAACTGTGGGGAACTGGGGCACTGGAAGTCCCAATGTCCCTACAGAATTAGAACAAACGCCCAGAGAGGGAGAGGTAGGAATCTTAACACCACCCCCCGTCGCCTTCAGGATATCAGGTATCCTCACCCACCACAACCCCAACCACCCCAACCACAACCCCTATACCAGCCTCAGCCCAACAGACCACCCCCACGCATTCCGATGCAGTGGCCATCCGCTCGGCGGACGCCACAATAGGGATGCCAAGAGTACGTCCCGTCCCTCAGCCTTGTGTGTTACAATCCATCATGGAAGAGTCTTCCGCAGGTACTATTGCGGGTAGACAATCACCTGATATGTCTATTGTTGGATTCAGGGGCTACATTCAGTAGTTTGAATGATGCCATATATGACACACCGCACTGCACTGAGGGAAACTCTATTGGTATAAATGGGACATCAATTACCCACCCCATCACTCCACCATTGCCCGTGGCTACTCCAGAAGGGCAGGAACTGTGTACCCAGAGTTTTGCTGTCCTTGTGGATTGTCCAGTATCTTTAATGGGGAGGGACCTACTCTCAAAACTGAATATCACCATTAAATTTGATAGAGGGGGCTCCCTCACTGCCAGCTCACCGTTCTGTGATTTACATGCTCCAAAGAGACACACTTTCAGGGGACTCTTTGCATCATTGCCACCCACTCTAGAAACACATGCTATATGGGCAGACAACAAAGGGAGTGTGGGTTTTATTAACTGTACACCTTACACACCACAAATGCGTCCAGACGCTGAAGTACAATATCACAAGCAGTACCCCCTGCCACTTGAAAAAATTGAAGGCATCACACCATTAATCAATGATTACATAGCAAAAGGGATTCTGAAACACATCATAAGCCCCTGGAATACACCAATCTACCCTGTGAAAAAGGCAAATGGGGAGTGGAGGCTTGTACAGGACCTAAGGGCCGTGAACAAGCAGGTTATACCTCTGCCACCTTTGGTAGCAGATATTTCTTTCATCTTTTTGAAAATACCTGCTGATTCCCTTTGCTACACAGTAGTAGACCTGGCGAATGCATTTTTTAGCATCCCGATCGATGATGGGGTATTGCCCATGTTTTCATTCTCATGGGGGAGGGGAAAGCAGTTGACCTGGTCAAGATTACCTCAGGGGTATGTGGACAGTCCAGCAGCCTTCTCCATGGTCCTTAATGAGACAATTAAGTCATGGACTGCTGAGCGCGGGTCGGTACTAATACAGTGTGTGGACGACTTGCTCCTGTGCAGTCGATCTGCTGAAGATTGTGCGGTCGATTCCACATCTCTGTTACATCACCTGGCCAGGTCTGGCCACCTAGCATCGCGGAAGAAGATACAATGGTGTCAAAGTCAGGTAGAATACCTGGGATGCATTCTGAAGGAGGGAACCAGGCTGGTATCCCCCAAACGTGCCGCAGCCCTGCAGGCTCTCAGTCCTCCAAGAGACAAAGCAACTTTGCTCTCATTCTTGGGCGCAATCGTATATTGCCGCCAATGGATCCCAGATTGTTCATATTATGATGGCATTCTGAGGGAGGCTACCTTGTCCACCGCCCCAAAGACAGTAGATTGGACAACAGAAAGGCTCTGTGCTTTTCAGGCCTTGTTAAAAAGTCTGACTCAGGCCCCCGCCCTGGGATTGATAGAATATGGCAAACCCTTTCAATTATACTGTGTGGTATCGGGAAATTCTTTTGCTGCGGTTTTGACACAGCAGCATGGAACCGGGTACCGACCAGTCTCCTATCTCTCAAAAAAGTTGCCTACCCAAGTACAAGGGATGCCATCTTGTCTACAAAACCTTGCTGCTTGTGCTATGGCAGTTCAAGAGGCTAACAAATCAGTATTAGGCCATGAATTGACTCTCTACACTACTCATTCAGTAACTCACCTCCTGCAAAACATGAACACGCAGCATATGACAGCACAGAGGCTTAGTGGGTATGAGATCACACTTCTGAATACTGATAACCTCACTCTCAAACACGCACCACCAAGTAATCCCACTGTCCGTCTTTTGCACTCTTTGCTCAGGTTACCGCGGGACCCTGATCAGAAGCACAATTGTGTTGAACAGGTTGCAGCAATAACCAGCCCTCGCCCAGATCTCACTGACATTCCCCTACCAGGGGTACAGGACGTCTTCATAGACGGCAGTTGTACTCGCCCCTCTGATGCAACATTCCTGACAGGGTATGCCATTGTCCAACTACCTGATGTGGTGTTGGAAGCAAAAGCCTTACCACCCTCCTCAGCACAGGTAGCAGAACTGGAGGCGCTCACAAGAGCTTGCATACTTTTCTCTGATGAGGAGGTAAACATCTACACAGATAGTAGGTACGCTTTTGGTGTCACGCACGACTATGGCGTAATCTGGGCGAATAGAGGATTTAAAACCGCTGACAACAAGCCAATCGCTAACTCTACACAAATTAAAGCACTCCTGCAAGCGATTCTTCTCCCAAAGAGGATAGCGGTCATCAAAGTAAAAGCACATTCATCGGATAACAGCAGAGTTTCCAAAGGAAACGCTCTGGCAGACAGAGAAGCGAAAAAAGCCGCTGCCCTGTACACAGGTCAGCCAGCCCCCACAACAATGTTCTTCAAAGAACATTTTACATCACCCAACTTCAAAACCGTTGTGGCACAAATACAGGGATTAGCTACAGAAGAGGATGTTTCTTTTTGGGTCAAGGATGGCTTGACCAAGGACCAAGAAGGTCTTTGGTCAAAAGAGGGGAAGATATTGGGCATACCAGAATCAAGCAGTGTTCTCATACTTTCCTATCTCCATGGTCCAGGACATATAGGTACCACCGCCCTAACAAACATATACACAAAGTCTTTCTGCACAAACAACTTAAGTAAACAGGCAAAACTCCTCACCAGCAGTTGTCTGACCTGTGCACAAAACAATGTCCAAGGGAAAAATCATGGATTACACGGCCACCTGCCCCCACCCCTGGGTCCCCTAACAGATTTGCAAATAGACTTCACACACATGCCCAAACAAAAAGGCAATTTGAAATACCTTTGCGTGATCGTATGCAAATGGTCAGGTTGGGTTGAGGGTATTCCATGTACAGGTGAGACTGCCAAAATTGCTGCCAAATGCATACTGAACCATTGGGTTTGTAGGTTCGGAATACCAACGGCCATATGGTCAGACAGAGGGCCTGCCTTCAGCTCCTCTGTTACACAGACTTTAGCTAAGCTACTAGGCTTACAGTGGAAACTGCACATCCCTTACCACCCACAAAGTGCAGGAGTAGTGGAAAGAATGAACAGGAACATTAAAGACAAGTTAAAAAAAGCCACGGGGGGCACCATGAAAGGATGGTTGGATTACCTTCCTTCTGTCCTATTTCAGATTAGAACAACACCACATGCTAGAACAAAACTCTCGCCCTTTGAGATTTTGATGGGAGTTCCTGCAAACATAGAGCTGCCCCTCTTAGATCAAAACACTGACATTAACATCTATTCTCAACAGGAAATGTACGTGAAAAATCTGGTAAGTATGCTACAGGATATGAACGAACAAGTCTCTGTCACCTTTTCTCCTCTTTCAACAGAACCTACTCATCCCTTCATCCCAGGAGACAAAGTACTGGTGAAACAACTGGCACACAAAAAGAAGGTTGGACCCATTTTCTCTGGACCTTGGAAAATAGAGAAGGTTTCCAGAACTGCTGTACTGACCGATCTAGGAAACACCTGGATCCACGCCAGCCGGTTAAAGAAGTGTCCACAGCAACCCCAGACCCCTGACCCTCCTCCAGCACCCCAAGACTCCTCTGACCAGGAACAGCGACCAGATTTGAAGGACATTCAAGAAGGCATAAAACAAATCTCTCGAACCGACGAGACGAATCCCCCACCAACAGGAAGAAACAAGAAACAGAACTTTGTACACAGTACCTGACAAAATGATTTCTACCTTTGTGTCAGGAAAAACATTATGCTTCTGGACATGTCTGATTACCTACTTGGTAGAATGACTATTTCGATGATATCGAATGGTCAAAGGGAGGATTGTAAGGAGATTCCATAATACATTGCATTATGATTGATTATTGATTTTACCCTGAGGATATATGTTCAGGTTTTGCTTATTTGCTTTATGATTAGAGAAATATCTTGGAATATTTTAGTGAATATGACAGACTGAATCTTATGACAAGTATTACTTAATGACTGAATTATCTCACCCTGTCTGTCTTTTCCTCTTTTAATGTCTCCATCTGAGGAAACATCTGCCTGTGGTTTTATCTCTGTACACTGTTGTTGGGCATAACAGCTAACATTAGATTTTTTAGGGAAGCAGTGGTTGAACACCTCATAGCCCAGCAGACAGTGACAGAGAATAAGGAATGTTTTGACCTATTAACTTGAACTACAGGGGTCACCATTTTAAGATCACAAGATGAAGGCATTATTAAAAATCACAAGATTAAGAAATTACCGAATAATATGCTAATGAACATTTATGTGTATCATTTTGATTGGCCCCCAAATTGGGGCAGAGTCTTGTAAAGACAGCATAAAACAGCGAATCCTAAAATAAAGAATTGTAATCATTTCAGCATACCTAGTGTGTGTATGTGTTATTGATTAACCGCCGGCGAGGACCTCCACTGAGCCACCTCCAAGAGCCTAGGCCACAAGGAGAAGACGAAGCACCTAACAGCCTTCCAAGGCAATTTTTAGATGTGTCGGTATAGATGTACCATCATCCAAATAGATAGTTTCTCCAGTTGCCTGGGATCCATTCCCTATCTTTGGATCCTCTCCTACTAGACTTAATCTTTTCTCTCTCACTCTTTCTGCACCTATTCTCAACTGAGCTATCTCTCCCTGGTCTATTGCGAAGTGATATATACGCCAGAAAAGTCAGATTTATTTTGCAGTGTTTGAACTAAGTATTTCCGCCCCATACCCCAGAGATGGCTTATTCCTCACTCGAGAGGACACCTTTGGTAATCCTCCACAACACCAGGGGTTTGAACATACCGGAGAAGCGTATGTCCCTACTCCGGGAATTGAAGAAAGGTAAGCCACAGTTTGTTTTCCTGCAGGAAACACACTTCAGGACAAACCAAATCCCTAAACCCACAAACTCGTTTTTCACTGAGGCCCACCATGCAACCAACGATGTAGCAAAGACTAAAGGGGTGTCTATCCTAATCAGCAAAGAAGCTCCCTTCACACTTACGGACAGACTAGTGGACCCTGAGGAATGTTATGTCTTTCTTAAAGGAACTTACAGAGACAGGACACTAACGCTGGCAAATGTCTACTTTCCCAACTCAGCCCAGATAACCTTCTGCCAGAAGGTCATACACAAACTAAAGGGTTTCTCATCGGGCCTCCTAATTATGGGAGGTGATTTTAACATCCCACTAGACCCTACTTTCCCTACTTTCCCAACTCAGCCCAGATAACCTTCTGCCAGAAGGTCATACACAAACTAAAGGGTTTCTCATCGGGCCTCCTAATTATGGGAGGTGATTTTAACATCCCACTAGACCCTATAGTTGATTCCTCCACCGGGAAATCCTGTATCACATACAGAGCACTTAAAAAAATGAAACAACTCTTAAGCTCCCTACAACTGGTTGATACTTGGCGGTTCCTACACCCGGAGGCCAGAGATTTCCATTCGATCCCACATGACCGATACTCACGCATTGATCACATTTATATATCCCAAAGGGATCTACAGACAGTGACAGGGGCCCACATCGGCATCCAATCACTCTCAGATCACACACCCATATCATTGGGAGCAGATCTCTGCACGCCAAAGACAAGAACAAACACATGGAGACTGAACACCTCGTTGTTAACTGATCCTGAATTGCTACCTCATATTCGAACAGCAATTTCGGATTACTTTCTAACTAACACCACCCCTGACATGGACCCGATGATGATTTGGGAAGCACACAAATGCACGATCAGGGGGGAATTAATCAAAATAGGTGCCCAATGTAAAAAGACTCAAGTTCAGGAAATAAACAGACTGAAAAACTGAAAAAATACGACAACTAGAAGCCATCCACAAACACTCCTTGGCCACACAGTCCGCCCAAGACCTTTTAGACACCCGAAAAGCCTTGCAACAATTATTTGAATCCCAAACTAGGAGATCACTATTTTTTTAAAAAAAAGTATATTATGAATCGGGAGACAAGACAGGTAGACTGCTGGCCAGGGCTCTGAAAGATGCTCACTCCACCAACAACATTACAGGCATCAGGACACAAAACGGCACACTGGCGGTAACCTCGGAGGCCATAGCTGCTCACTTCCATCAATACTACTCGAAACTCTATAATCTGCCACTCCAACACAAACCCCCCACGATGCCAAACGAGAGAGGGCAGGCGATACTGGACTATATAGCTGACAGTGGACTTCCTCAGTTGGCGGAATCCGAGGTGTCCCTTTTAGAGGACCAGATATCTCTGAAGGAGATTCAGGTGGCAATCAAGGGTCTTAAGCCAGCGAAAAGCCCAGGGCCGGGTGGCTACACATCCGCCTATTATAAAACATTTAGCAATATCTTATCAACTCCCCTAATGGGGGCACTAAATTCTGTCTCTTTGCCCAGACAAGTGCCACCTGACTTTTTGTCAGCTCATATAGCTCTAATACCTAAAGCTGACAAAGACGTGACTGACTGTTCAAATTACAGACCCATCTCCTTGTTAAATCTAGACCTCAAGCTTCTAGCTAAAATCATATCTAATAGACTACAACCTCTTCTTCCCTCCTTGGTTGGCCCGGAACAGATTGGGTTTATGCGGGCTAGAGAGGCAAGAGATAACATCATAAAGGCTTTACTTTTGACACAGGCGGCGCATACCCGGGGTCTCGAGGGCCTTCTCCTGTCCACAGATGCGGAGAAGGCCTTCGACAGGGTCTCCTGGGACTACATGTTAGACACTTGCCGTCACGTGGGCCTGGGACCGCACATGATGACGTGGATAGCGGCCTTCTACCAGAACCCCTCAGCTAGATTAAAAATTAATGGCACCTTATCAGATAAAGTGCAAATCTCCAACGGGACTCGGCAGGGATGCCCCCTGTCACCACTATTATTTATACTATCCTTAGAACCATTCATCAGACGGGTTAACAAAAACCAGTCGATCGCTGGCTTTGAGGTGGCCGATAGAACATACAAGACAGCCGCATATGCTGATGATCTTCTGTTTTTCCTAACTAAACCACACACTACAATCCCAAACCTAATTAAAGCATTTGCACTGTTTGGTTACATTTCTAACCTCAAAATGAATTACAACAAGTCTAAAGCTATGAATGTTACACTGACGGAAGACACTCAATAAAACACGAGAGAATTGCCCGTTTCGTTGGGTCACATCGGCCCTCAAATATCTAGGGGTTAAATTAACGCCAAACCTGAAGACTACCTACGACCAAAACTTCTCCCAAATGTTACAAAATATCACTACTGACTTACGGAACTGGAATTCAAAATACTTTTCGTGGTTTGGAAGGGCCGCCATCCTTAAAATGACGATCCTTCCACGACTATTGTACCTGCTAAGAGCGCTCCCTATCAGAATTCCACAAAATTTCTTTAAGAACCTACAATCCCTTTTATTACGATTAATTTGGGGTCACAAAAGACCCAGAATCAAATTTGCACTTTTAACTAGGCCCAAAGACCTTGGTGGCATGGGACTTCCGCATTTTCAAAACTACTATAGGGCAGCCCACCTCACGAGAGTGATTGACTGGCACTGCCACGGTAAATCCAAAGATTGGGTCATTCTAGAAGAGCCATTGAACCACAAGTCCTTAAAATTCGCCCCATGGATTGCCTGGAACTGCCAGTCTCATTCAACGAAAAGTCATCCACTAACAGGAGCCACGCTGAGCGTATTTCAGACATTGACAACAAAGACAGACCTAACATTACCACTAAGCCCGTTAATCCCACTGCTTCACAACCCAGGATTTGTTCCAGGGATGGCCAATAGGGCTCTTCAATCTATTGACCCAAAGAAACAGCTCACTGCGGGGGACTGCTTTAGTAAAAACAGAATCAAAAGCTACACCGAGCTGAAAGAAGACAACAATCTCCCGCTTCTACCTGTCTGGGCCTACTGTCAAATCCGTAGCTACGTCACAGACAAGGCTAATAGACCCCTCTTTCAAAGAACATTGACTGAACTAGAATCAACATGTCATAAAGGTGACAACTTAAGTAAGGTGACCTCAACCTCATATAACTGGCTGCAATACTCTAAAACATCACCAGAAGACAGATTTAGGAAAGATTGGTCCAGAGCTTTACAAAGGGACATTACAGACAACCAATGGTCCACAGCCTGTATCCTCTCTCATAAGTGCACTATTAGCACTAAAACGCAAGAGACGGCTTATAAGCTCTTGACACATTGGTACTCCACACCACACAAACTCAATACATGGTTCCCTGAGGTATCAGACAAATGCTGGAGGTGTGGGGAGGAGACTGGTACTCTCCTACACATTTGGTGGCAGTGCCGGGCCCTGGATGCTTTCTGGACCACAGTGAGAGAAACCATAAGGCAAATCACGGAGACGAGAATTAGGCTAGATGCGGCTTGCTGCCTCCTTCACATTTCCAATTTTCCATATAAAAGATATAAAAAATCTTTAACTAAGCACTTACTGAACGCCGCCAAGGCTTTAATACCGTTACGCTGGAAAAGCACACAGGCTCCCTCTGTGCGAGACTGGCTGCAGAAAGTCTCCGAGATTTGCCAAATGGAAGATGCTATAGCACAATCATCTGACAACATTGAAAAGATACCATACCACATGGTCCCCCTGGCTCCATTTTAAGGTCTCAACAGATTATGACCGCCTGAAGAACGGATGAGATCTACTCGAAATCTGGTGTCTTTAGCGCTCCCCTAAGTCCACACTTGTAAGTCGCAACGACCAGGGAGAGAATTCTTATTAACTTCAGGTATCTTGCTTTACATCTCCCTTCTGTTTTCACCTTCATTTCTTCAATCCTATCATACTAAATTTTTATGTTTATGAGCAATCAAAGTTGAGAGACCAAATGCGCTTGTTGTTATGTAAACTAAATTAATCTCAGATGTCCAGCTGGTGAATGAAAGATAGACCCTCAACAGGATCTAGTATCTGGCACATGTTCCACTAGTGAGGGACATTATTGTTACATGTAGATCATATGCTATAGCTAACTTTAATAAATAGACCGCTTCTCTGCTTTTTATATGACAATCTGTGCACATGTTCTATACTGAAATTCTGAAATGTGGCTTTGATTGTTAACCTGTTTAATCTTTAATAAATCTTTTAATGAAAAAAAAAAGAAACAAAGATCTTTAGTAAAGATCAGCACACATTACACATTGTTAGGCGCACATTTAACCCCTTGATTATCCTAAATGTTAACCCCTTCCCAGCCAGAGTTATTAGTATAGTGAAAGTGTATATTATTATCACTGATCACTGTATTCGTGTCACTGGTGATGTCAGTGGCAGTTAGTCAGTTCAGACTCAGTGGCAGTTAGCATGCCTTCCAATTTTTTGAGATGGGCATGAGGGATGCCTGTTAGCAAAAGTAGGTAGGCATAGGACACACCTCCTGCCACGCCCCCTTAAAGGAGAATTATGCAAAAAGATTAGTTAAACCCACAAGCCCGTTTTTTTTACCACTTACTATTCCTTTATACTGGCTTGTGAAATTTACAAATGCAGCAATTTTGGAAATTTAATGAAAGGTTTAGCACTGGGAAGCACTTTTTGAAAGATAAATAGTGCATTTTATATACAACTATGTAGATCTGACCAAAATGAGGGACATTTATTTATTTATTTCAGGTACTTACAGCCAGGTCCATAAATATTGTGACATCGACACAATTCTAATCTTTTTGGCTCTATACACCACCACAATGGATTTGAAATGAAACTAATAAGATGTGCTTTAACTGCAGACTTTCAGCGTTAATTTGAAGGGATTTACATCCAAATCAGGTGAACGGTGTAGGAATTACAACAGTTTGTATATGTGCCTCCCACTTTTTAAGGGACCAAAAGTAATGGGACAGATTAACAATCATCCATCAAACTTTCACTTTTTAATACTTGGTTGCAAATCCTTTGCAGTCAATTACAGCCTAAACTCTGAAATGCATAGACATCAACAGACGCTGGGTTTCATCCATGGTGATGCTCTGCCAGGCCTCTACTGCAACTGTCTTCAGTTCCTGCTTGTTCTTGGGGCATTTTCCCTTCAGTTTTGTCTTCAGCAAGTGAAATGCATGCTCAATCGGATTCAGGTCAGGTGATTGACTTGGCCATTGCATAACATTCCACTTCTTTCCCTTAAAAAACTCTTTGGTTGCTTTCGCAGTATGCTTCGGGTCATTGTCCACCTGCACTGTGAAGCACCATCCAATGAGTTCTGAAGCATTTTGCTGAATATGAACAGATAATATTTGCCTGAAAACACTTCAGAATTCATCCTGCTGCTTTTGTCAGCAGTCACATCATCAATAAATACAAGAGAACCAGTTCCATTGGCAGCCATACATGCCCACGCCATGACACTCCCACCACCATGCTTCACTGATGAGGTGTTATGCTTTGGATCATTAGCAGTTCCTTTCCTTCTCCATACTCTTCTCTTCCCATCACTCTGGTACAAGTTGATCTTGGTCTCATCTGTCCATAGGATGTTGTTCTAGAACTGTGAAGGCTTTTTTAGATGTTGTTTGGCAAACTCTAATCTGGCCTTCCTGTTTTTGAGGCTCACCAATGGTTTACATCTTGTGGTGAACCCTCTGTATTCACTCTGGTGAAGTCTTCTCCTGATTGTTGACTTTGACACACATACACCTACCTCCTGGAGAGTGTTCTTGATCTGGCCAACTGTTGTGAAGGGTGTTTTCTTCACCAGGGAAAGAATTCTTCGGTCATCCACCATAGTTGTTTTCCGTGGTCTTCCGGGTCTTTTGGTGTTGCTGAGCTCACCGATGCATTCTCTCTTTTTAAGGATGTTCCAAACAGTTGATTTGGCCACACCTATTGTTTTTACTATCTCTCTGATGGGTTTGTTTTGTTTTTTAAGCCTAATGATGGCTTGCTTCACTGATAGTGACAGCTCTTTGGATCTCATATTGAGAGTTGACAGCAACAGATTCCAAACGCAAATAGCACACTTGAAATGAACTCTGGACCTTTTATCTGCTCCTTGTAAATGGGATAATGAGGGAATAACACACACCTGGCCATGGAACAGCTGAGCAGTCAATTGTCCCATTACTTTTGGTCCCTTAAAAAGTGAGAGGCACGTATACAAACGGTTGTAATTCCTACACCGTTCACCTGATTTGGATGTAAATACCCTCAAATTAAAGCTGAAAGTCTGCAGTTAGAGGACATCTTGTTAGTTTCATTTCAAAACCATTGTGGTGGTGTATAGAGCCAAAAAGATTAGAATTGTGTCGATGTACCAATATTTATGGACCTGACTGTATGGGAGTGGAACTTGGACATTGCCTCTAGCTAACCATGCCAGGAGTTTCCCATTTCCCCCCCCAAATTCAAACACGGTAGAAGGATTCCGCAGCGCCTGTTGCCAAGCTTGATAGTGTCCATCGTCCGGGTCAGAGACAAACTCCGCCTCCAGTCTGGTTGCTTTCTCCTCCAGCTCCTCCATAAATCGAGCCTTCTCCCTCTTAATGCACAATATTTTGGCGATATATTCCCCCCAAGCCCAGGATTTAAAAGAGTTCCAGAGTACCGTGGGGGGAGCTGAGTGGGTATTGTAATTCCAGAAATTTCAGATAGAAGCAGTGAGGGGTTCCTGCAGTTGCTCATCAGTCGCCCAGAATCTGGACAATCTCCAGAGACGGGACTCAGGAGGGACAGTTAGCGCTAGAGAGAGGCACAGGGGTGCATGATCAGAAATTCCCCTGGGAAGCATAGGTACACCCTGAACACAGTGCAATGCCGGGCCTGAGGCAAAAGCCAAATCAATTCTGGACAAGGTCCTATAGGTGGAGGAGTGGCAAGTATATTCCCTTAACGTCGGGTGCATGTGTCTCCAGATACCTGTGAGGGCAAAAGTGTCAGCCCCGTGGCGGAGGTCAGGAGAGTCACGAGCCGAGGAGCTCAGCCTATCCAGGTCTGCATATGGGACCATATTAAAGTCTCCTAGCAGAAAAACTAGGTTGATACCTAGCTGTACCACCGTTTGCATAATCTCATGCAGGACCTGTGCCGAGGCCGGTGGTGGAAGATATATCCCGATTAGCACAATATTTCTATCGTATATATTAGCATGTATAATGATGTATCTACCCTCTCTGTCAGTCTTAACTTCTTGTACAAAAGGTTTTATTGAACATAAAGGAAAAATCCTTAATAGTACAATGAGAGAAGCATATAACTGTGCATTATGTACATACATGTCTGCATGGTCTTGATACAGAAAAAAACAAGGAATAATGGGAAATGAAAACAGGCATCATATCACAAAATCATGTAATATTACATAAAGCACTTTTGGAGGTGAAGAAAAAAAAAAAAAGAAAGGTGTACATAAGCATTTGTCAGCCTATACTTTATCCCCTTCAGGGGCAGTCTTGCAGATTTAGAGATATATGGAAAAGAGAAAAAAAACAAAATTTCCAAAAAATGATTATGGAACATGGGAGTAAAAAAGAAAAACATTGGCTGACAGAATGAGTAAGAGAAAAGAAAAGAAAGGAAAAAAAAAGGGGAGCAGAGGAAAAATAGAGGAAAAAGAAAGGTGGGAAGAGCAGAAAAGTAGGGGGGGGGGGGAGAGGGGGGAGGGGGGGAGAGATCCGCGGGATGGGGTGCCTGCAATCACATTACAAGGAGAGTAATGCCGAGTCGAATCTGGAGGGGTGAGCATAGTTTACCCATGGTTGCCATATTCGGAGAAACTTGTCATGGGTATCTGATAAAATTGCTGTCAGTTTTTCGTTAACCATGGTATCATTAATGCGATTTTTAACTGCTTCAAAACTCAGGGCTGGTGTTTTCCATGATTTTGCAATAGTTAATTTAGTTGCAGTAAGTATATGGGATGCAAGCTGACGTTCTGGGCGCAACAGTTCATTGATTGGTTAACCCAAGAGGGCCTCAAAAGGGTCCCTCTTTATAGTAGTATTGAAAAGATTTCGGAGAAGTGTATACACTCTGATCCACAGTCTGCATACCTTAGGACACTTCCACCAAATATGTGCCATCGTGCCCTCTTGTGTGCAACCTCGAAAGCATAATGGGGAATATGATGGGATGAACCTCGCTATTCTGGCAGGGGTGTAGTACCATCTATATAATATTTTGTAAGCATTTTCCAAGAACAAAACATTCTTGGAGCACTTGGATAATGAGATTGTCATGGCCTGGCAGTCCTCCTGGTCAAGTTTTTTACCCAGCTCCGCTTCCCAATGAAGTTGGTATTTTCTAGTGGGCGGTTTTGTCGAATTGATAATGGCTGCGTAAATTAATGAAATCAGACCTGGGGACTGGGGTCGTGATCTACAAAGATGTTCAAAGTGGGTTAGAGTATAAGGGGGGTCATCAGATCTTATCAGGGTTAGTAGAAAATGTCGTATTTGCATATATCTAAAATGCTCCCTTAGGGGGATATCATGTGAGGAGCGTAAAGCCGCAAATGTTGTGATCCTAGTTGGAGAAAGCATAGAGTGGACATCCACAAAGCCTTGCTCAGTCCACCATCGAAACTGTTGCGGATTATCTTGTCCTGGTGGAAACAATGGGCAGTGCAGGAGGGAGAGTAGGGGGAGATGCGGGGAGATTAAACCTGCAGAGTATTTGACAGAATCCCACAACCTTAGTAAATGGGCCAGACAGGGGCCCATAGCACTAGGGCGATGTTCTCGAGGGAGCCATGGAAGAGAAGCCAAGGGTATTGGGTGAGAGTCTACCATATCCATAGCGGCCCATAACGGTATCTGAGTTTTTTCATGGAGATGAGATAATGGCGCTATGGCTGCAGCTATGTAATAAGCTTGTAGGTTGGGTACAGATAAACCTCCATTAATTTTTGGAGCAAATAATACCTGCTTATTAATCCTGGGTTTCTTAAAGCCCCAAATAAACTGCATAATCTTGCTCTGATGAATACGGAGAATATGGGAGGGGACCTGTACCGGGAGAACCCTGAAGTAATACAGTAATTTTGGGAGGTAGGACATGCGGATAGTTGTTATCCTGCCGAACCAGGATAACGGGAGAGCGGACCATGAGGAGAGCATTTTAGTGAGATTTCTAAATAATGGGGGGAAATTGGCTTGGAATAAACCTGAGTATGTTGGGGTGAGTCGAATACCAAGATAGGGTAGAGAATTCAGCCATTGAAAAGAAAAGTGTGACTGTAGGGAATCTAATTCAGATGGGGAGAGGTTTATTGACATTGCTTTGGATTTAGCGGGATTGACCGAGAGGCCCGAAAAGGTGGCAAAGGTTTCCAGAAGAGTTAGCAGATTAGGGAGTGTGATTCTTGGTTTGGTGATAGTCAATAAAATGTCATCCGCGAACATAGACAGTTTATGCAGGGTTCCCGCTATCTCCACGCCAGTTATATCAGGGTGAGATCTAATGGCTTCCGCTAGGGGTTCCAATGCCAAAATGAATAACAATGGAGAGAGCGGGCACCCCTGGCGAGTTCCCCTTTTAATTGGGAAGATGTAGGATTCAAACCCGTAGTACTTCACCTTGGCTTGAGGAGAGTTATAGATAGCTGAGATCCAGCTCATAAATGGTGTGCCAAAACCAAAGTGCTTCAACGTTTGAATCAGGTAAGGCCAGGACAGTGTATCAAAAGCCTTATTGATATCCAAAGATAAGAACATAGTTTCAATGTGTCTGTTATGAACAATATGTTGTATTTGGAGAAGACGTCTTATTGCGTCCCCTGCCTGTCTACGTGGGACAAATCCCACTTGTTCTTTTTTTATTAGACGTGGAAGGAAGGAGTTGAGGCGGGTGGCCAGGATCTTTGTTAAAATTTTCATGTCGATATTGATGAGTGATATGGGCCGAAAGTTAGCCCATGACGAATGGTCCTTATCTGGCTTGGGTATCATGACTATGTTGGCGGTCAATTGGTTAGGTGTAAAGTGACAACCATCCTTGACTGAATTATACATTTTAGTTAAATGTGGAGCAATGATATCTGCCATTTTCCGGTAATAAAGTGCCGTGAAGCCGTCAGGGCCCGGCTTCTTGCCCACTTTCAACTCCTTGATACATTGGACTACTTCTGAGACCTGTATATCACGGTCCATCAGGGATGTATGAGTTTCAGACAAGGATGGTAATGTTAAATTCTTAAGGAAGGTATCTAGGCCTTGGGTTGAAAGGTGATCCGGTTCCGAATAAAGTTTAGTGAGGCGGTGTCTAAATTCCTCCAGGATTTTTTGGGGGTTACCTGTTAGGGAATTGTGGCGGGTGCGAAGGGTGATAGGAGAAAATTTCGGGGCGAAGGTGCATAGTCTATTAGCTAACATAGTATTAGGTTTATTAGCTTTAATATACCATTTTTGTCGGGCCCATCGTAGAGTTCGTTCTGCTTCATCAGTCAGGCATAAGTCTAAATCTGTGCGGGCTTTATCTAAGAGTTTGCGGTTATTGGGGGTAGGTGTTAGTTTGAAGGCCTTGGTCGCGGTCTCTACTTTTAATTCAAGTTCTTGTCGAGCCTTTGCTCTCTCTTTTTTCCGTCTAGACGCTATACGTATGACATGTCCTCTGAGGACCGCTTTATATGCTTCCCACAGTGTAATTGGGGATGGTACTGAACCTGTGTTAATTCTAAAATATTCTGCTGAAGCTTCATGGATATCAGCAAGAATCTCTTTGTGGGATAGGAGAGAGTCATTCATCACCCATGGGGAGAATTGTGATTTACTCAGTAAAGAGCGACAAACCGTTAGAATGGGATCATGGTCTGACCATGGGGCTGTAAGGATAGAGATTGATTCTATTAAGGGAAGATGTTTGCGAAGTACGAACATATGGTCAATCCTAGAGTGAGAATGGTGAGGGTGAGAGTAATGGGTGTAATCCCTACTCAGGGGATGGAGTTCCCGCCATATGTCTATTAGGTCAGAGTTCTGTAGGGAGGATAAAAAGGAGTTGGCAGCCGCCGAGGGAGGTTTATAGTCCGGTGGGTATTTGTCAAGGGAGGGTTTTAACGTTACATTAGAGTCTCCTGCTATCAATAGGGTACCTTTTTGGTGAGATCGTATCAGAGAACAGACATGGGTAAGAAAGGGCCCTGGATTAGTATTCGGAGCATAATAGGACATGATCGTTATCTCGTTATCCTGAATCGTGCCTTGCAAAATTAAATATCTACCTTCTGGGTCAGCTATCTGCTTACTGCAAATAAATGGAACCCTTTTGCTTATGGCGATCAGAACGCCTCTGTGTTTAGTAGATGCGTTGGCCAGAAATACCTGTGGGTATTGTGCCGCAAAGTATTTAGGGCAAGAGGTTGTAGAAAAATGCGTTTCTTGTAAACAAGCGATGTCTATTTTTTGTTGTTTTAGATATTTGAAGATCTTGACCCTTTTCTGGGGGGAATTCATACCCTGAACATTCAGGGTAAGCCAATTAAGGGTCATGGGATCAGGGGGTTTCTCCTATATGAAGTTCCAGTCAGACATCCCGCGGACCTAGGGGAAGGGAAAAAAGGAGGGGGGGCAAGCAAAGGGCACCAGAGAAAAAGAGAGGCAGGTAAGGTAGAGGTAGTAAGAAAATCTCAAATTCGGATAAACAACAATACCTTGGTTGCTTTATCTTGTGGGCTGAAAGACCCACATTCGAGTAAGACATTGGCCGAGACAGCCGTCTCGGTCAAGTGCTCACTCATCGGGTGTAGCATTTGTCCAACGGGACCCCCGGCCTATCATTTAACAATCATAACTTGTAAGTGTACGGTGAGAGCAGAAACTAGAAATCTATAAGCTCAGGTTTAGGGGAGATAAATTTAAAACAACAAAACTAGATTATTGTTGGTGAAACAATATAGTACATGAAGGTACAACCATAACTTTGTCCCCGCCGGCCCGGACCCGAAAGCCAAAAGGCCTCCAGACCCTTGACCACCGGGGAGATTGATCCAGCCCCTCCGCACCCCCCCCCGCCCCCCCTTACGGAGGCAGCGGTGCGGGGCACGGAAACAACTGCCCACGCCGCAACAGAACTCCACGTAAGGGAACTCCTGCGGCTGCGGTTTCTCCCTCCCCCCACCACGTCAAACCCTAGAAACAAACAAAGATGTTATAGTCACATTCCTGCATTAAATGGATAAAATTATCCTGAAGACTTAACCTGGAAATAAAATAAAAAGAAAAAGAGAAAAATTGAAGAAATATATAAAAAAAATAAATTTATACTTCATCTTCAAACGTGGGTAGTCTTCATCCTGGGAAGATGCTGGTGAACGTCCATTTGCTTCTCTTCAATGTCCCTTCTTGCACCTCACACCGCCATCTCACTAATGGGGCGGACCTTGGTGAGGTGTCCTTTAAAGTTCTTAGAGCATAGGACTAGATTTCCTGTAGTGGGACCAGTAATTCCTTACCCAAAACACTTATAAGTTCCAGGTGTAAAAGCAGGAAACAACAAAAAAACGGGCTGATCGCGGCCCGGGATCGGGCTACAGAAGGGGGCCGGATGTCGTTGAAAACAAACAAAATAGAGTACCTTCAACCATTGTTAGATTTATGGAACTTCTGGGACTGTAGTTCTCGCAGGGCTTGGGATCCGGGTTGCGAACGTTGGGAGCCTTGTCGAGGAGGCCTGGAGGGTCCTGGTCTGGAGGAGGAGGAGGACGCCGCCTCCATCTGGGAGGATGGAAGGTCCAGTTGGAGATCCTGGAAATGTCGCTTTAACTCCGCTGGAGATGTAGCCTGAAATTGGCGACCCAAATGGGAGAAGGATACTTTGAAGGGGAACCCCCATCTGTATTTGATCCCCTGTGTTTGTAGTATTTGCAAATATGGCTTGAGACTCCGCCGTCTAGCAATCGTGACCGGCGAGAGATCAGCGAACAATTGAAGGGAATTTCCCTGAAATGAGAGAGTCTGTTGTTCTCTTGCCGCCTGCAAAAGCTTTTCTTTAGTACGGTAATAATGGAATTTTATGATGACATCTCTCGGGGGGCCATCCGTAGGTTTAGGGGCCAGAGATCTATGTATGCGATCGAATTCAAGCCTGTCCACAGGGATCTCTGGGGCCAATTCCTGAAAAAAAGCCATTGCCGTGCCCTGCAGGTCATTCACCGTTTCTGGGATACCGCGGATGCGCAAGTTGTCCCTGCGGGCCCTATTTTCTGCGTCTTCTAATTTGTCTCTCAGGGACTCCAATTCTGTTGTTAGTTTATCTACCTCTTCCTCATGGCCCTCTAAGACTGTGGTCGCCAAATCCATGCGTTGCTCTAATTGATTAGTGCGGTGGCCTATCTCTTTAAGGCCCCGCACCAAATCTGAGGAGAGTTTACGTGATGCCACAGTAATTTCATCCCTTACTATGTTACGGAATCTTGCCAAAAGATTGTCAGAGTCCAGGGGTAGAGGGCTTACCAGATCTGTAGGGAACTGTTGTAAGCTGTCCGTAGGAGATGCAGGGTTGTCATCAGACATGTGTGCAGCGTCCTCCTGTTCTGGAGGCTTGAGCGCCATATTGGATTTCCCCTTGCCTGGCGCTGTAAGAGATTTCTGGGGCTGCCTGGCTTTCTGCTTATTTTTTCCGGACCGGAGCATCACCGGCAGAGTCCTGGGACGCTCCGGAGTCCGGATCGCTGTGTGTGCTGCGGCCCCGCTGTTTCTGCTCGGTGTCAGGCCGGGTTAAGGATCCCGTCGGCACGGAGCGGAGGAATCACACAGCCATTCCCGTCGCTCGCGCGCATGCGCCCCCCTGTCAGTCTTAACTTCTATAGGCCTGAATGGCAGGGATTTCCGGACCAGGATGCTGACCCCACGAGCATAGGCGGAGTAGGTTGTGTGATAGTTTTCTGACCCTGGAGATGTGTCTCCTGCAGGATGCAAATTTGGGGGTTATGCTTTTGAAGGAAACGGAACACCAGGGAGCGCTTAACCGCCGAGTTAAGGCCCCTAACATTCCACAATATTATTGTGAATTGAGATATCCGGGGTATGGAAAGGGAAAATTGAACAGGGGGACAGCGCTTGAGGGGGCAGCATCCCAGCCCTGGATGTATTACGTTCAACAATACATACAGTTCTATACCAAAATTACCTGAGCACATGCAAAATAAAGCACCTGTAACCAGTGGCGGCCCATGCACTGTGGGCGCACTTGCGCCGCACTCCCATCCATGCCCCCGGCCCCTTTCAGGACGCCGGACGCATGGATTCCTATAGGAGGGGGTGGTACATTTTTAATCACCTGATTAGGGCCAGAGGCTCTAATAGGCTTCAAAATAGGGTGGGCTTGGGACGCAGAGAGTGCACCCTGATCCCACCCAATTGTGTGACGATAGCAAATTTAATTTTCGCTATTTTCACACTAACCCTCCTCTCCGCCAATCAGGAGGCAGGGCATCAGACCCGCTTCCTAATTGGCCAAAGCGCCAGGCCACCCCATTGGATGCCTGGCGCTTAGGAAGAGGAGCGGAGAAGACACGCGCTGGAGTGGAGGTCGCCGTCGCTCTGAGAGGAGCTGCTGCAGTGCTGCAGTAAGTCCCCTCGGCTCTGTCAGAGCCACATGCGGGGGGAGGTGCTGCCAGAGCCGCGAGCCGCAAGTCGTGCCCGGGGGGGGGGTAGGTGCTGCCAGAGCCGCAAACCCTGTGAGTAAGGGGGGGGGTCGGTGGGCACAGTGGCTGAATTTGATGGGCTCAGTGGCTGCATATACTGGGCACAATTGGCTGCATTTGATGGGCACAAGTGGCTGCATTTTTGATGGGCACGCATGGCTGCATATGATGGGCACAATGGCTGCATATGATGGGCACAGTGACTGTGTTTGATGGGCACAATGGCTTCAATTGATGGGCACAATGGCTGCATTTGATGGGCACAGTGAGGCTGCAATTGATTTGGGTAGGGTTCAGTATTTTTCAGTTTGTTTGCACCCCCCAAAAATTTTGAGCACCAGCCGCCACTGCCTGTAACAACAACAAAAAATTAACAACCCCAACATAAACCCCATCCCCCCCACCCCGCATCTCCCACCCTAACCAAGAAATGCTTAAATCCCCAAACATCAAACACCCAATGTTAAATGCTAGGGGGGGTTGAACCAGTGGGTGTAGTTGGACCATCCATACAGTACGGTAAAGGCTCCACCACATAGGGATAAAAAACGTGACCTGTGAAGGCTTCCTCAATAGTGCAATAAAGTAGTCCAGCAGGAGTGAAATGAGGGGGGATGCAGGGGGCACCCTCACATAGAGGAAGTGACCAGTAGGGGTATAGCGTAGCAAAATGGAACGAACCCCATAACATGTACAGTAAGAAAAGAGTGCAGGAAGAATGCTCTGCAGCAGCAGACATCAGTTCTGAGGCTGAGTATCAAGCCCTGCAGTTCCCTAGGTAGGCCACTAGAGTCCGCCAGTGGCCTGGTAACAGATCCAAGGGAGTCATTGTCAGAATGATTCCGCACTATTGTAGAAGGCAGGGCAATCCTGATTGTGGCAGATTATAAACAATGGTCAACCTCCCAACAAAAGCTCGGTAAATCAGTGCAATTATCCCTGAAGTTCAGTTATAAGAAATCTTGCGGCAGAAGTTCACCTGGGCATGCCAGGGGCACATAGCTTATAAATGTTACAAACTGGCAGTTTATAACAGGCACAACAGGTGCAATAATGAGAGAAACTTTTCCTGCTGGAGAAGTGGAGCCCCCCCCAGCGAACCTTAATAGCACCATGTCAGATATACCCGCCGGGGGTGCAGAAAGCCAAGGGGGAGCAGTGTAACACATAGCAGGGATAGAGCCCAGGGCAGGCAGGACAGCATCCTTCAGCGATGCGGGGTAGAGATTCTAGCCATCCAGATGCATCTCCGGGGGAGGTAAAGAACCTTGTCGTTTCGCCATCTTGGACCCGCAGACGTGCCTTTTTTTTTGTGACTGCCTGGGGGGGTGGGGGTGGGCGTCGCCTGGGCGCCCCTATGGACGGGCTTTGTAGGCTCATGTTCCTGCCTTCTTCAACCTCAGAGTCAGAACCAACATCTAAATCGAGTAATGGCTGTGCATTGTCAAGGAGCAAGTGGCTGACGCTGTGTTCAAATAACTCCGCTGACTCCTCCATGCCGATGCTGGAGCTATGGCAGGAATAGCTGTGGACAAGGAGGCAGGTTTTGCCACTCTGGCAGCTGCAGGGGACTGTACACTAGTCTCTGCTTGGGTGACGGAGGATAAGGACGGTTTAGTAAGCCAGGCCACCACCTCCTCTGCGTGCTGTGGCTGGATAGCACGGCAACTTCACTAAACAGAGGAAATGATGCCCTGCCTGAGTACTGACCACGTCCACCTTTGCCTGTGGACACATATGCTGCTGACCCCCTTACAGTGCCATGGAAACGTCTTCCTCTCCTTGCTGTCCTCTCAGACATGATGGGGGGAGTGGGGGGTGTTTATTAACAAAATGTGATAAAGATGTGTAAATGTGTGCGTGGATGCACTTTAATTAATGGAAAGTGGTGCACTTTAATTTGAGTATTCACGACGCAGACACACTCTGCAGATACACTATAATATACTGCAATATACTGCATCAAACGTGCAGTAACGCACAGAACTATATGGCATTAAACTTGCAGTAATGCAATGAAATATACGGCGTAATACTTGCAGTAACACACACATCTATATGGCGTTAAACTTGAAGTAACGCACAGAACTATATGGTGTTAAACTTGCAGCAACGCAATTAAATATATGGCGTTAAACTTGCAGTAACGCTTTGAAATATAGAGCGTTAAACTTGCAGTAACCCAATTAAATACACAGCGTTAAACTTGCAGTACCGCACAGAACTATACGGCATTAAACTTGTAGTAACGCAATTAAATATATGGCGTTAAGCTTAACCACTTGCCGACCGCCGCACGACGATGTACGTCGGCAGAATGGCACGGGCAGGCAAAAGGACTTACAGGTACGTCCTTGCCTGCCCGCGGGTGGGGTGTCCGATCGGACCCCCCCCCCGGTGCCAGCGGCGGTCGGATTCAGGTCAGGGTCGATTGAAGGTGAGGGGGAGGCCACTCATTCGTGGCTCCCCCCTCGCGATCGCTCCTGGCCAATGATGGGCTTCCTCGGCTTCTGTGAATGTAAACAGAAGCGGAGGAAGTGATGTCATCTCTCCTCGAGCCGGTCTTTTTGATCCGGCGCCGAGGAGAGAAGACATCCAAGTAAGTGCACCAACACTACACTAACAGTAGAACACGCAGGCACACTTGTCACCCCCCTGTCACCCCCCAGTCACCCCCTGATCACCCCCCTGTACCCCCACACATACTGACACCAATAGCAGGTTTTTTTTTTTCTGATTATTGCATTGGTGTCAGTTTGTGTCAGTTATAAGTGTTAGGGCAGTTAGGTTAGCCCCCTTTAGGTCTAGGGTACCCCCCCTTAGGTCCAGGGTACCCCCCTAACCCCCCCTAATAAAGTTTTAACCCCGTGATCACCCCCCGTCGCCAGTGTCACTAAGCGATCGTTTTTCTGATCGCTGTATTAGTGACACAGGTGACGCTAGTTAGGGAGGTAAGTATATAGGTTCGCCGTCAGTGTTTTATAGCGACAGGGACCCCCATATACTACCTTCTAAAGGTTTTAACCCCTTGATTGCCCCCTAGTTAACCCTTTCACCAGTGATCACCATATAATTGTTACGGGTTACGCTGGTTAGTTGGTTTGTTTTTTGTAGTTTTTTATAGTTTATTATAGTTTATTATAGTTTTAGGGCACCCGCCGTTTATTACCTTATAAAGGTTTAACCCCCTAATTGCCCGGCAGTGATATAAGTTAAGTTTTTAGGGTCAGATAAGGTCTGCGTCGCCCCAGGCAGCGTCAGGTTAGCGCCAGTACCGCTAACACCCACGCACGCAGCATACACCTCCCTTAGTGCTATAGTATCTGAATGGATCGATATCTGATCCGATCAGATCTATACTCCCCAGCAGTTTAGGGTCCCCCAAAAAAACGCAGTGTTAGCGGGATCAGCCCAGATACCTGCTAGCACCTGCGTTTTGCTCCTCGGCCCAGCCCTGCCCAGCCCACCCAAGTGCAGTATCGATCGATAACTGTCACAAAACACTAAGCACACATAACTGCAGCGTTCGCAGAGTCAGGCCTGATCCCTGCGATCGCTAACAGTTTTTTGGTAGCGTTTTGAATCAGTCGCTGACAGTCAGGAGCTTTTTTGCCTGTGAGTCTCACTAGTGTACCCCTAAATTTAGAGCCCAAAATGGCAAATCGAAGGTACACTAGTGAAGAGGCCTACACGTTTCTGAGCATGACAGATAGTGAAGAGGAAGTCACTCATCTGTCAAGTTCAGGCTCAGAATACGATCCTGTAGAGGACAGCGGCTTCATGACAGATAGCTCTGACGACGGAGTTGTGGTCCCTGCTAGGGTCAGGCGTACCAGACCCCGAACTTCTTCTTCTGTCCTTGAAGTGCAAGAACCGCAGGTCCCTCGTATGGAGCAGAGCAGTACTAGTGCCGCTATTCCTTCTGGTGAACTGGCAAGCACCAGCGGCCTAGTACACCCTGGTCGTACATCCAGCACTGCAGTATCACGTGGTGACGTGGCGAGTCCCATAAGTGCAGTTCAAGCTGGTGAGGTGGCAAGCACTAGTAGGGTCCCGCTGCCACTAGAAGACAAACATAGTGCCCTTCCTGATGCATTCGCCACTCCGAATTGGGTACCCACCACTTCTGCAGCACCCGTATTGCCCCCATTCACTGGCCAACCCGGAATTCAGGTGGAAACAGTTGATTTTACGCCACTGGATTTTTATTCACTGTTTTTCACCGAAGATCTCTATAGATCTATTGTGGACCAAAGCAATTTATACGCTGGTCAACACATCGCCACTATTCCCCAGTCCTCCCTTGCCAGAGATTGGAGACCAATTACGGTCTCCGAATTTAAGATCTTTCTGGGCCTTTCCCTCAACATGGACATAACCAAAAAGAGTGAGTTGCGGTCATATTGGTCCACTGACCCAATTCACCATATGCCCGTGTTCTCTGCTTCCATGGCCCCTCGTAAACCACTTCAACCAGCGTTTTGCAGACTTGTTTACTCCCCATCAAGTTGTCTGCGTTGATGAGTCCCTGATTAAATTTTCTGGCCGCTTGTCATTCAAACAGTACCTTCCCAGCAAGCGTGCCAGATAGGGGGTCAAGATGTATAAGCTCTGTGACAGGGCCACAGGCTATACATGTAGATTTATGGTTTACGAGGGCAAAGATAGTCACGTAGAGCCGACAAACTGCCCTGACTACATAGGAAGCGCTGGCAAGATAGTGTGGGACTTGGTGTCACCCTTATTCGGAAAGGGGTACCACTTGTACGTGGACAATTATTACACGAGCGTGCCACTTTTTAGTCACCTTTTTGATCATCAAATTGGAGCATGTGGCACCGTGCGACCTAATCGCCAGGGCTTTCCTCAGCGGCTTGTAGATTCCCGTCTTAGGCTGGGGGAGAGAGCCTGCTTGCAGTGTAATAGCTTGCTCGCTATGAAGTGGAGGGACAATAAGGATGTTTTCGTTCTCACCTCCCTTCATGCAGACACGACGACCCAAATTACTACGGCGACTGGTGTTGTGGAGAAACCCCTCTGTGTCCACGAATATAACCAAAATATGGGAGGGGTGGACCTCAACGACCAGTTGTTGGCGCCGTACCTAATTGCCCGTAAGGCCAGACGCTGGTACAAAAAAGTGTCTGTATACTTATTTCAATTGGCTTTGCTGAACGCTCATGTGCTATACAGAGCTTCAGGACGGACTGGATCCTTCCTTAAATTCCAGGAAGAGATCGTCAGAGCCCTTCTGTTTCCAGACGGTGCTCCACCTCACCTTCCCCAACCAAATGCAGTAGGCCGGCTGCATGAGAGGCATTTTCCTTATGTCCTCCAGAGTACCCCTACCCAACGAGCCCCCCAAAGAAAATGTTGTGTCTGCAGCAAGCGCGGATTTAGGCGTGACACCCGGTATTATTGTCCCTCCTGTCCTGGCAATCCTGGTCTTTGCATTGGTGAATGTTTTGAATGCTACCATACACTAGTTGAGTTTTAGCGTAGGGTACAGCACTGCACAGACTAGGACACACTTTCACAGGGTCTCCCAAGATGCCATCGCATTTTGAGAGACCCAAACCTGGAACCGTTACAGTTTTAAAAGTTACAGTTATAAAAAAAAAATGTAAAAAAAAAAAAAAAAAGTAAAAAAAAAAAAAAATACACAAAAAAAAAATAAAATAAAAAAAACAAAAATAGTTGTCGTTTTATTGTTCTCTCTCTCTCTCTATTTTCTCTCTATTGTTCTGCTCTTTTTTACTGCATTCTATTCTGCAATGTTTTATTGTTATGTTTTATCATGTTTGCTTTTTTTTTTTATAGTTTAATGTGTTTTAATCATTTTTTTGTTTTCAGGTACGCCATTCAGCTGCAGCGCGGATTTATTTATCTTGACAGCAACAGCGTTTGCTCCCACGATACATAAAGCCGTGACTCCAGCGCTGTCGGAGGTGATTTCACCACCACAGTTACATACTTCAGCATATATGCCGAAGCGTGGGGGCAGCAGTGGGTGGAGGAGCGATTTGCTCCTGCCTTTTGTGGGAGGATGCCCCCATGCTTCGGCATATATATATTTTAGGTAGGCACAGGTTGCGTTAAATGTTTTATTTTTTACTATGTTTTTTTTTTGTATTTGCTTTGCAGGTATGGTAAGTATTACTGTTATACTGTAATGTTACTTTGTTTACCATCATTTGCTTAGCAGGTACGCCATTCAGTTGCAGCGCGGATTTATGTATCTTGACAGCAACAGCGTTTGCTCCCACGATACATAAAGCCGTGACTCCAGCGCTGTCGGAGGTGATTTCACCACCACAGTTACATACTTCAGCATATATGCCGAAGCGTGGGGGCAGCAATGGGTGGAGGAGCGATTTGCTCCTGCCTTTTGTGGGAGGATGCCTCCATGCTTCGGCATATATAAAACGGTGCATGTATGCCCATCATTAGAAGTGGGTGGATGAAGGGAGGTATTCTAATGGTGGGCATACCCACCGATCAAGATCTTTTTTTCGTTCAGCCCACAGGCTGCATGAAAAAAAAGTTTACAATGTATGCCCAACAAGGACCAGCAATGTACTGGTATGTTGCTGGACTTTGAGAGGTTATACCAGAATGATGCCTGCAGGTTTAGGTATCATCTTGGTATCATTCTTTTCAGCCAGCGGTCGGCTTTCATGTAAAAGCAATCCTAGCGGCTAATTAGCCTCTAGACTTCTTTTACAAGCAGTGGGAGGGAATGCCCCCCCCCCCACCGTCTTCCATGTTTTTCTATGGCTCTCCTGTCCCAACAGGGAACCTGAGAATGCAGCCGGTGATTCAGCCAGCTGACCATAGAGCTGATCAGAGACCAGAATGGCTCCAAACATCTCTATGGCCTAAGAAACCGGAAGCTACAAGCATTTCATGACTTAGATTTCGCCGGATGTAAACAGCGCCATTGGGAAATTGGGAAAGCATTTTATCACACCGATCTTGGTGTGGTCAGATGCTTTGAGGGCAGAGGAGAGATCTAGGGTCTAATAGACCCCAATTTTTTCAAAAAAGAGTACCTGTCACTACCTATTGCTATCATAGGGGATATTTACATTCCCTGAGATAACAATAAAAATGATTAAAAAAAAAAAAAAAAGAAAGGAACAGTTTAAAAATAAGATAAAAAAGCAAAAATATAATAAAGAAAAAAAAAAAAAAAGCACCCCTGTCCCCCCCTGCTCTCGCACAAAGGCGAACGCAAGCGTCGGTCTGGCGTCAAATGTAAACAGCAATTGCACCATGCATGTGAGGTATCACCGCGAAGGTCAGATCGAGGGCAGTAATTTTAGCAGTAGACCTCCTCTGTAAAGCAATTTTAAAGCATGTCATGTTTGGTATCCATGTACTCGGCCTAAGATCATCTTTTTTATTTCATCAAACATTTGGGCAATATAGTGTGTTTTAGTGCATTAAAATGTTAAAAAGTGTGTTTTTTCCCCAAAAAATGCGTTTGAAAAATCGCTGCGCAAATACTGTGTGAAAAAAAAAAAAAATGAAACACCCACCATTTTAATCTGTAGGGCATTTGCTTTAAAAAAAATATATAATGTTTGGGGGTTCAAAGTAATTTTCTTGCAAAAAAAAATAATTTTTTCATGTAAACAAAAAGTGTCAGAAAGGGCTTTGTCTTCAAGTGGTTAGAAGAGTGGGTGATGTGTGACATAAGCTTCTAAATGTTGTGCATAAAATGCCAGGACAGTTCAAAACCCCCCCAAATGACCCCATTTTGGAAAGTAGACACCCCAAGCTATTTGCTGAGAGGCATGTCGAGTCCATGGACTATTTTATATTGTGACACAAGTTGCGGGAAAAAGACAAATTTTTTTTTTTTTTTTGCACAAAGTTGTCACTAAATGATATACTGCTCAAACATGCCATGGGAATATGTGAAATTACACCCCAAAATACATTCTGTTGCTTCTCCTGAGTACGGGGATACCCCATGTGTGAGACTTTTTGGGAGCCTAGCCGCGTACGGGACCCCGAAAACCAAGCACCGCCTTCAGGCTTTCTAAGGGCGTAAATTTTTGATTTCACTCTTCACTGCCTATCACAGTTTCGGAGGCCATGGAATGCCCAGATGGCACAAACCCCCCCCAAATGACCCCATTTTGGAAAATAGACACCCAAAGCTATTTGCTGAGAGGTATAGTGAGTATTTTGCAGACCTCACTTTTTGTCACAAACTTTTGAAAATTGAAAAAAGAAAAAAAAATACGTTTTTCTTGTCTTTCTTCATTTTCAAAAACAAATGAGAGCTGCAAAATACTCGCCATGCCTCTCAGCAAATAGCTTGGGGTGTCTACTTTCCAAAATGGGGTCATTTTGGGGGGTTTTGTGCTATCTTGGCATTTTATGGCCTTCGAAACTGTGATGGGTAGTGAGGAGTGAAATCAAAAATTAACTCCCTTAGAAATCCTGAAGGCGGTGATTGGATTTCGGGGCCCCGTATGAAGCTAGGCTCCCAAAAAGTGCCACTCATGTGGTATCCCCATACTCAGGAGAAGCAGCATAATGTATTTTGGGGTGTAATTCCACATATGCCCATGGCCTGTGTGAGCAATATATCATTTAGTGACAACTTTGTGCAAAAAAAAAAAAAAATTGTCACTTTCCCGCAACTTGTGTCAAAAAATAAAATATTCCATGGACTCAACATGCCTCTCAGCAAATAGCTTGGGGTGTCTACTTTCCAAAATGGGGTCATTTGGGGGGGTTTTGTGCCATCTTGGCATTTTATGGCCTTCAAAACTGTGATAGGTAGTGAGGAGTGAAATCAAAAATTTATGCCCTTAGAAATCCTGAAGGCAGTGCTTGGTTTTCGGGGCCCCGTACGCGGCTAGGCTCCCAAAAAGTCCCACACATGTGGTATCCCCATACTCAGGAGAAGCAGCTAAATGTATTTTGGGGTGCAATTCCATATATGCCCATGGCCTGTGTGAGCAATATATCATTTAGTGACAACTTTGTGCAAAAAAAAAAAAATTTGTCACATTCCCGCAACTTGTGTCAAAAAATAAACTATTCCATGGACTCAACATGCCTCTCAGCAAATAGCTTGGGGTGTCTACTTTCCAAAATGGGGTCATTTGGGGGGGTTTTGTGCCATCTTGGCATTTTATGGCCTTCAAAACTGTGATAGGTAGTGAGGAGTGAAATCAAAAATTTATGCCCTTTGAAATCCTGAAGGCGGTGCTTGGTTTTCGGGGCCCCGTACGCGGCTAGGCTCCCAAAAAGTCCCACACATGTGGTATCACCATACTCAGGAGAAGCAGCTGAATGTATTTTGGGGTGCAATTCCACATATGCCCATGGCTTGTGTGAGCAATATATCATTTAGTGACAACTTTTTGTAATTTTTTTTTTTTATTATTTATTTTTTATTTTTTTGTCATTATTCAATCACTTGGGACAAAAAAAATAAATATTCAATGAGTTCAACATGCCTCTCAGCAATTTCCTTGGGGTGTCTACTTTCCAAAATGGGGTCATTTGGGGGGGGGGGTTTTGTACTGCCCTGCCATTTTAGCACCTCATGAAATGACATAGGCAGTCATAAACTAAAAGCTGTGTAAATTCCAGAAAATGTACCCTAGTTTGTAGACGCTATAACTTTTGCGCAAACCAATAAATATACGCTTATTGACATTTTTTTTACCAAAGACATGTGGCTGAATACATTTTGGCCTAAATGTATGACTAAAATTGAGTTTATTGGATTTTTTTTATAACAAAAAGTAGAAAATATCATTTTTTTTCAAAATTTTCGGTCTTTTTCCGTTTATAGCGCAAAAAATAAAAACAGCAGAGGTGATCAAATACCATCAAAAGAAAGCTCTATTTGTGGGAAGAAAAGGATGCAAATTTCGTTTGGGTACAGCATTGCATGACCGCGCAATTAGCAGTTAAAGCGACGCAGTGCCAAATTGTAAAAAGTGCTCTGGTCAGGAAGGGGGTAAATCCTTCCGGGGCTGAAGTGGTTAAAGTAACGCACAAAACTACAGTATCTCACAAAAGTGAGTACACCCCTCACATTTTTGTAAATATTTTATTATATCTTTTCATGTGACAACACTGAAGAAATGACACTGCTAAAATGTAAAGTAGAGAGTGTACAGCTTGTATAAAAGTGTAAATTTGCTGTCCCCTCAAAATAACTCAACACACAGCCATTAATGTCTAAACAACTGGCAACAAAAGTGAGTACACCACTAAGTGAAAATGTCCAAATTGGGCCCAAAGTGTCAATATTTTGTGTGGCCACCATTATTATCCAGCACTGCCTTAACCCTCTTGGGCATGGAGTTCACCAGAGCTTCACAGGTTGCCACTGGAGTCCTCTTCCACTCCTCCATGGCAACATCACGGAGCTGGTGGATATTAGAGACCTTGCGCTCCTCTGCCCTTCCATTTGAGGATGCCCCACAGATGCTCAGTAGGGTTTAGATCTGCTTGGCCAGTCCATCACCTTTACCCTCAGCTTCTTTAGCATGGCAGTGGTCATCTTGGAGGTGTGTTTGGGGTCGTTATCATATTGGAATACTGCCCTGCGGCCCAGTCTCCGAAGGGAGGTGATCATGCTCTGCTTCAGTATGTCACAAGACATGTTGGCATTCATGGTTCCCTCAATGAACTGTAGCTCCCCAGTGCTGGCAGCACTCATGCAGCCCCAGACCATGACACTCCCACAACCATGCTTGACTGTAGGCAAGACACACTTGTCTTTGTACTCCTCACCTGGTTGCTGCCAAACACGCTTGACATCATCTGAATCAAATAAGTTTATCTTGGTCTCATCAGACCACAGGACATGGTTCCATTAATCCATGTCCTTAGTCTGCTTGTCTTCAGCAAACTGCAGGCTTTCTTGTGCATCATCTTTAGAAGAGACTTCCTTCTGGGATGACAGCCAAGCAGACCAGTTTGATGCAGTGTGCGGCGTATGGTCTGAGCACTGACAGGCTGACCCCCCACCCCTTCAACCTCTGCAGCATTGTTGGCAGCACTCATACGTCTATTTCCCAAAGACAACCTCTGGATATGATGCTGAGCACGTGCACTCAACTTCTTTGGTCGACCATGGCGAGGCCTGTTCTGAGTAGAACCTGTCCTGTTAAACCGCTGTATGGTCTTGGCCACCATGCTGTAGCTCAGTTTCAGGGTCTTGGCAATCTTCTTATAGCCTAGGCTATAATTATGTAGAGCAACAATTCTTTTTTTCAGATCATTAGAGAGTTCTTTGCCATGAGGTGCCATGTTGAACTTCTAGGGACCAGTATGAGAGAGTGAGAGTGATAACACCAAATTTAACACACCTGCTCCCCATTCACACCAGAGACCTTGTAACACTAACGAGTCACATGACACCAGGGAGGGAAAATGACTAATTGGGCCCAATTTGGACATTTTCACCTAGGGGTGTACTTACTATTGTTGCCAGCAGTTTAGACATTAATTGTTGTGTGTTGAGTTATTTTGAAGGAACAGCAAGTTTACACTGTTATACAAGCTGTACAGTCACTACATTACATTGTAGGAAAGTGTTATTTCATCAGTGTTGTCACATGAAGATTTAATAAAATATTTACAATGTGAGGGGTGTACTTACTTTTGTGAGGTATTGTATATGGCATTAAACGTGCCATATTAACAGCGTTATGCCTCGTACACACGATCGGACTTTCCGACAACAAAACTGTGGAATTTTGTCCGAAGGGTGTTGGCTCAAACTTGTCTTGCATACACACGGTTACACAAATGTTGGCTAACAACTACAAATGTAGTGACATACTAGATGTACTACGAGCCAATAAAAAGGATGTTCACTAGTCATGCGCCACCCTTTGGGCTCCTTCTGCTAATCTCGTGTTAGTAGAAGTTTGGTGAGTGTCGATTCGTGCTTTTCAGCCTCGTGCTTGTCAATTTGTTTCTGTTTTTAAGATTGTGCTTGTTGGTTCGTATCTGTTCTTTAGTGCATGCTTGTCAGTTTGTTTCTGTTTTTCAGTGCATGACCAGTGTAGTCAAAATGACCCCCATGAATTAACTGTTATGCACCTAAACTCCAACCCACTTTAATATCCATTTATAATTGAGTCCACACCTTGTTTTGGAGTATAAATGGCCATAACAGCTTTTATTAGACAAACCAACCAGATAACTCCACTATCAAATCAACATAAAACCCATACCATAACATTTTACCCCAGTCCGTTGGTCTCTGACGGCGACTCACCTTGTTTACCAAATATGTATACCAAAAATATATATACCACCACGCACTGCGGGTACCATTTTGAAAACCGTTAGGCCTCCCGCTGTAGCCGCTCGGAGACACCCCCTTTCCCGCAGTGCCACCATCTCCTTATTCCATCCACCATGATGGAATACACCGGAGGGGCTGATCTTGCCGATGAGCCCCCCACCCCTTTTGGATTACCAACTTCTTACTGCCACCGTCAGAGACCAACAAGCAACTCCGCCACCCTCTGTAAACACCCCTTATTTGCTGTTATGACGACCGTCTTCCACCTGGAATACAAAAAGAAAAATCACAACAAACACCCAACATAAATTGTATACACTTCTGATTTTATATATATCTATATATAGGGAGGGAGGGTGGGAAAACTGCCTCCTCCTGTGTCTTCTTTCTCTCCACTGCCCCTTCCTGGCTCCACCTCTCCCCTTAAGTAATGCCACTCCCCCTTTTACAAGTTCCTATCTTCCACCACCCTTCCTAGACACTCCCATTCCCTATTTCTAATTAACCCCTCTTGTGTCTCCTTCTCCACACTGTCATGCCCGGCCCTCCTTTATCATTCCTTCCTCATTTTCACTCCGGGCCTCCCTTGACCAGTGTAGTCAAAATGACCCCCATGAATTAACTGTTATGCACCTAAACTCCAACCCACTTTAATATCCATTTATAATAATTGAGTCCACACCTTGTTTTGGAGTATAAATGGCCATAACAGCTTTTATTAGACAAACCAACCAGATAACTCCACTATCAAATCAACATAAAACCCATACCATAACATTTTACCCCAGTCCGTTGGTCTCTGACGGCGACTCACCTTGTTTACCAAATATGTATACCAAAAATATATATACCACCACGCACTGCGGGTACCATTTTGAAAACCGTTAGGCCTCCCGCTGTAGCCGCTCGGAGACACCCCCTTTCCCGCAGTGCCACCATCTCCTTATTCCATCCACCATGATGGAATACACCGGAGGGGCTGATCTTGCCGATGAGCCCCCCACCCCTTTTGGATTACCAACTTCTTACTGCCACCGTCAGAGACCAACAAGCAACTCCGCCACCCTCTGTAAACACCCCTTATTTGCTGTTATGACGACCGTCTTCCACCTGGAATACAAAAAGAAAAATCACAACAAACACCCAACATAAATTGTATACACTTCTGATTTTATATATATCTATATATAGGGAGGGAGGGTGGGAAAACTGCCTCCTCCTGTGTCTTCTTTCTCTCCACTGCCCCTTCCTGGCTCCACCTCTCCCCTTAAGTAATGCCACTCCCCCTTTTACAAGTTCCTATCTTCCACCACCCTTCCTAGACACTCCCATTCCCTATTTCTAATTAACCCCTCTTGTGTCTCCTTCTCCACACTGTCATGCCCGGCCCTCCTTTATCATTCCTTCCTCATTTTCACTCCGGGCCTCCCTTGACCAGTGTAGTCAAAATGACCCCCATGAATTAACTGTTATGCACCTAAACTCCAACCCACTTTAATATCCATTTATAATAATTGAGTCCACACCTTGTTTTGGAGTATAAATGGCCATAACAGCTTTTATTAGACAAACCAACCAGATAACTCCACTATCAAATCAACATAAAACCCATACCATAACATTTTACCCCAGTCCGTTGGTCTCTGACGGCGACTCACCTTGTTTACCAAATATGTATACCAAAAATATATATACCACCACGCACTGCGGGTACCATTTTGAAAACCGTTAGGCCTCCCGCTGTAGCCGCTCGGAGACACCCCCTTTCCCGCAGTGCCACCATCTCCTTATTCCATCCACCATGATGGAATACACCGGAGGGGCTGATCTTGCCGATAAGCCCCCCACCCCTTTTGGATTACCAACTTCTTACTGCCACCGTCAGAGACCAACAAGCAACTCCGCCACAGCCTGAAAGAGTGACCAACTTACTCTTGAAGGCACCTCCACACCCACAGGGCCCTTTGAATCCCTTCCTGCAAGCCCAGACTAGAGGTCAATCCCCCATCTGAAAGATGAACTCCATCCTTTATCCAATAGAGCCCAACATTGGTCTCTAATTCTAGATGCCCAATGACTAAACCTCCATTATTAACCACAACCTCCCCACCATTTTGTTTATGCATATGCGTGTTTTCTGAATGCTAGTCACTAATCTAGCCCGTCTCCAAACTGTCCGGGCAAATATGTCCGACCATAGCCGCAGAGTACCCGGAAAATCAGCCTTTAACTGCAGAAAATCAGCCTTGATGTCTGTGATCAGCTCCCTGACCGGACGTACCCCCCAAACCACTAACCCCTGCATGGATTACCAAAACATCGGGAGGTCTGTCCAACTTTCATATCATACCACTTCCCGAACTACTCTCTCCCACCTCATACCAGGCGTACCCAACCACCGCAAATGAGCTTCTTTCCGCGAAATGCCCAATCCCAGCACACATAAAAATGACCGAGGATCCAAATGAGGCGTGTGGAACCTCCATCTGAAAATGAGGCGTGTGGAACCTCCATCTGAAATGAGACGACAAAACATCCAAGGTAGCAATACTCCAGCATATCCCCACATACTGACAACCTCATTTAAAACACCCCGTAAATCCGGTTTACCTCCCCCTGTTCTCTTTCTTTAAAATTGTATTTTATTTATTTATTTATTTATTTATTTATTTATTTATTTTTTTTTTTTTTTTTTTTTTAAATGCGGAATCTCCTTGATTCCCACCTCCCGTTCCTCCACACCGCCGCCTCATCCTACCCACACCTGGCAGCTTCAGTAGCCGCCCCTATGCGGAAGGAGTGTGAAGCGTATTGTTCCCCCTCCAAGCCTGCCCTGAAAAGGCATTTGCTGAACACCAACATAAATTGGAATTTTTGATAAATAGGACCCATCTTTATGCCTTAGTCATAAAATGCCAGCGAAGATACCGCAGTAAAACAGTAAGACCTCATAGCTTGAGATACATACTGAACACAACATCCCACATATGGCCCTCAGACTGGCAAACGTGACAGGCCGTCTCATAACCAATTTCATGTGACCCCTCCGGAAAACCCCCCCCCTTTTTTTTTTTTTTTTTTTTTTTTTAAGCCTGTTTCACCCAAACTCTTTTGTTGCGTCCTCCTCCCCCATCAGTTGTAAAATCATGACAGGCCTGCCATCTTCCGCTCAATGGCAGAGACCAATCCCCCACGTTCCATGTTCCTAGACACAAAATACAAAACCCACAACCTTACCTCCGCCCTGTCCTTACCAATCCTGGCCTCCTGTACCATTAACAACCACTCCTTCCATACCTTAGTATAATGCGCCCGCGTGGCTACACTCACTGACTGCCGAATCCATCCCGCGGCGACTCCAATGCCAGCTCCCACATCCAATCTGTGTAAGGGACTCCCTCCTGCTCTGCGCCCGGGGTCAACTCTCTGAATCTGTCCCACTGAAAGCGAGACCGTGCATCAGCCAGTGTATTATACACTCCAGGTATGTGACCAGCATACAAGAAAATGTGCAGTCCCAAGCACCTCAACACCAACCTACGCAATAGCCTTAGTACAGGTGGTGATGACGCCGACATGCGGTTGATCACCTGGACCACTCCCCTGTTGGCACAATTCAGTCCCGATTTCATATTCCTACAAGCCTCACCCCCAAAGTTCCAACGCCGGTACTACTGGAAAGAGTTCCAGTAACACCAGGTTACGCGAACCCTGCCTCCACCCATACTTGCGGCCAAGGACCCGCACTCCACTGCCCTTGAAAAAAACGCCCCATAACCCTTAGCCCCTACCGCGTCTGTAGTTAAATCCATGTCACCGGGCCCGACATCCACAACGATCTGCCGTTGTACGACTCCAGAAACTCATACCATACCTTCAAGTCCTCCCGGTGTTCCCTATTAAGCCCGACCAAATATGTAGGTGCCTTGACCCCTACCGTTGCTGCCGACAGCCGTCGACAGAACACCCTCCCCATTGGGATTATCCTACAAGCGAAAGTCAACTTACCTAGTAACCACTGCAAAGCCCTCAACTGGACTTACCACAGTCTGTGGATCCCTCAAATTACTTTGTATAAGTTCTCCAACTTACCTCTGGGCAGGCGACATTCCACTGTTTCCACATCTACCACTATCCCCCCAACAAACTGAGTTCCGTCGTCGGGGCTTCTGTTTATCCTCTGCTAAAGGCACTCCAAAAAACCTGCCCGCGAAGTGCTGCAACGTGGATAGCAGAATCGCACACACGTCGGAGGCAGTAATGTATGACCGAATCTAGGCCCGACACATCCCTAACCACCCACTCCCGAAATGAGCTAAATGCTTCAAACATGGCACCATAAATGAAGCAACCCATAGGTAAGCATTTGTCTACATAAAACTGTTCTTGCCAATAACAACCCAACGGCCGGAAACTATCCGGATGCCCCGGAAGCAAGCGGAAGGCGGATTCTATGTCCGACTTGCCATCAATGGCTCTTTTGCTATACTTCCTCACCCATCATACTGCCACGTTGAATGACGTGTAAGACCCAGTGCATGCTTCCGGATCGATAAATCATTCACCAAACTCCCTTAGGAAATGACCAATGATGAATAAGTCGGAACTTGTTCGGTTCCTTCTTAGGCCCCACCCCCCAAGGTGAAACAACTAAATCCTGTATAGGTATTATCCACAAACGGCCCCCCATCCGACCCAAAGCCACTTCCTTTGCCAATTTTTTCCCCCCCACTAACCTTCTAATTTCTTGTCAGTGGTGGAACCACTGCCCATGAACATGGTATACGAAAACCTTCCCCAAACCCCGTGACCAATAGCCTCATCGCTACCTAGTCCGGATACCTACTTAGAAAAGGCTGCTTCCTTTTCACCTTTCCGGCGTCGTCCCTTTCATGTGCAGGCTCGCTGTGACGCCTCCCTTTTTTTTTTTTTTTTTTTTTTTTTGAAGCACTCGTGCTTAAACTTACAGGACCCCCCAAATTTACAATTTGTAAATGTCCGCGGAATCAGCCTGTACCTCCTTTTTCTTCATCCCCCCTTCTTGGAATTATCCGGTTTTACCCTATCACAGGTTAAATTTTTCCAGCGGCAATAGGGAAAAATATCTCCACATATTCACCCTTGACAATATTATCCCGAACCTCCTGCTTTAAGTGTGTTCCCAGTGGACCCTCAAAGCACCCATATACCTCGCCCTTCGCCGCATCCGCAATACTCACCACCTCCACTCTGGCCGTTGTTGCCGCCCCCTCTGTAGCCCCCCTTTTTTCCTTGACCCGCTCCTTCTGCTGCCGCCCCCGAGGGGTCCGGCACCCTCTGCACCCTTACCCTAGTCGCCATAGCACCTCTTTCCCCCCCGGTTACCGTTCCCTTCCAAGGGCCACCTGCGGCAGCTGTTCCTGTACCAGTTCAAATCTACCCACCAAATTCTGCAATCCTTTCGATAAATCCTTCAATTGCGCCCCTGATCCAGAACTGGCCGGCCTTGGAGCCGCCAATTGCTGATCAGGCGCCCCCCCCCCCCTTTATCCCCACTGTACCCGCTGTTACGACCCCTAATAAGTCATGTAATGCCTTAATCACAGATAAATCATTGCTGGACTCACCGGGCTGTCTGGGAGCACGCCCCCACCGCCTCCGATTGGTCTCTCCTGCTGGCACTTGTTGTTCTTCGCTGTCGGACACCTCACCTTCCGAGCGATCGTCCTGCTCCCTGACAGTTGGCGTTGTCAGCCCCCCGGGTGAAGAGGCCCCGGAAGCCGTGAAGATCTGATCATATAAGGGCCGACTCTCTCCTGCCGCTATACTTCTTCCTGAACCGCCACTAGGAGTCGCCCTGGCTGCACCGATCGGCCTGCTTGTGACCACCACCGCCATCCTTCTGTCCATGTGCCAGTCTGTTGGCTAAGCCCCGCCCACCCACAGCCTTGCTGACCGCTCTAATCCCCCTCCGGTGGCCACTGTGTCCTCACTACTCCCCCCCTTAGCCCCCCTGCCTGTTCTGCCACCCCCATGTGTTAAACCCTCACTCTGAGGCCTGTGAAACTCTGGCGGTGAAGCGGCGCCATAACGGCCCGTGGCCCCGCCCCCCGGAGTAGGCCTGCGGCGTGCAGACCGCCCGGGCCCTGAGTTATCCTGTCGCTGTGTCCGCTTCGCTGGGGGCGCTGATCGGTCCCCCCGAGGGCTCCCTGTCTGCCGAGCAGGCCGCGATGGCGGCCCTGGTGAAAAACACGCCGGAGGCCGCGACCTCCGCACGTGATGGGTCTCTTCCACTGTCCACGATCCCTCCTCATCCAATATCAGTGCCCCGACTTGCCTCTTCAGCCAGTCCACTCCTCTCGTCGCCGTCGCAGCCCTCAGCCTCGCCAGGATGGTGTCCTGTCCTCCATGCTGATGCTGGAGGAGCAGTGAATAAAACTGCCTCCTCCTGTGTCTTCTTTCTCTCCACTGCCCCTTCCTGGCTCCACCTCTCCCCTTAAGTAATGCCACTCCCCCTTTTACAAGTTCCTATCTTCCACCACCCTTCCTAGACACTCCCATTCCCTATTTCTAATTAACCCCTCTTGTGTCTCCTTCTCCACACTGTCATGCCCGGCCCTCCTTTATCATTCCTTCCTCATTTTCACTCCGGGCCTCCCTTTCTTTTTGGTTCACTTCTGATTTTCAGTGCGTGCTTGTCAGGTCGTTTCTGATTTTCAGGTCATGCTTGTCAGGTCCTTTCTGATTTTCAGTGCATTCTGTCAGTTCGTTCTGAACGGCCGTTCGTATACTAGCCATGTGGTGTTCTCGTCAGAGAGATCGTGCTTCTATTGTTGGGCTTGGAGTTATTGCTTTGACCCAAGTCTGGTCCAGGAACAGGGGGAAGAGGAGTTCTTGGACCAAGAATTGGTTGCTAAATCGTGACCAATTCTCTCATATGCCTTTGCTGCGGGAGCTCCAGGAGAATAATCCTGATGATTTCAGGAATTATCTCCGGATGACGGATCCCTGCTTTCAGTGTCTATTGGCTTTGCTGTCTCCCTATATTAGTAAGCAGGACACATGCATGCGGCAAGCCATCACTCCTGAGCAAAGGCTTGTCGCCACCTTGCAGTACTTGGCGACGGGGAGAAGTCTCCAGGACCTCAAGTTCACGACTGGGATCTCCCCCCAGGCTCTGGGAATCATTATTCCAGAGACCTGTTCTGCCATCATTCAAGTCCTGCAGAAGGAATATATTCGGGTAAGTTTTATCCTTTTACATCACATTCTATGTATTTAAGGTTTGCTAATGTATTGTATTAATTTCTTCATTCCATAATTACCATTATTGTAATATGCTGTGAATGTCCTCTTTGTCCTCATGCATTCTGTAAGCTTATAATGCTCCTTTTTTTTGTCCTTCATGCATATTTGCCTTCACTAACCTCCCCAGCATGTTATTCTGGGCCCATACACACCTAGCCTAGTAACTTAGCAATGTATTTTGTCAGCTACATTTTTGTGCTTACCCTAAACACCCCCTAAAATGTGTGCAAATGTTATTGTTGTCCTTAAATTCAGGCAGAGTGCAAGAGGCTATTTTTTTGGGGCCCAAACTCATTTGGAACCCTCCCTCCCCGCCAACCGCTAAGTCAACTGATACCAATACTCTATCTGCTGACTTTGCCAAACCCATATACAATATACCTCTTTTGTGGTCATATTTATGGATGAATTCACCAAAGTATGTAATGCAGGGGCCTGCCTGAATACTTTTAAATGGTACTTTTGAAAGTTTTGGTCTCCTATTATCTTGATAGGTAATAAAAGAATGTAAAATGTGCTTCAATTTGGACAGTGTGTATATATAATATTATATTTTTGTATTATGACACTTCCTAACTGTCCAGTGGGCTGCCAATAGTGCAAGTAAGGAGGAGCTGGTGAAAATAACACACATTATTTATGCATTTAGCTCTCAATGAAGTGGAGAGAGTTACCTGTCCAAAACATCTACCCAACCCAAACAACATAACATTTTTCAAATGGGCCACCAGAGGGGGAGAGGAATCTGATAAGTTGACCTTATACTTTTGTGTTTAAATACTAATTTCAATAAATGTTATAGTTATGTTGGCCAAGAATGTTTGTGTCTAATCTGCTTGCAATATTATGTGCAAAAGTACTAATTATTTTTTTCTTGTTTGACTCCAGAGTTTCCTTCAAACCCACAGGAATGGCAGACTGTGGCTTCCCAGTTTCACCACCAGTGGGATTTTCCCAATTGTGGTGGTGCTATTGATGGGAAGCATGTGAGGATCGTCCCACCACCCTACTCTGGCTCTTATTACTACAACAACAAGGGAGAGAATTTTGGAATGATGGACTTTATAGGCATAACACAGAAACGTTTTTAAAAAAGAGTCTCAGTATTTATTACAAAAAATAAAAAGAGCACATACATAGACTTGCATAAATTCACAGATAATACCCATGAGCATGTTAGATACACCATCTACATAATAAAAATTGAACAAAATTTGGATAACCAAGCAGTTCACTTTTAGTAACAGATTTCAAAGAGACAATGTATCGTGTATAACTCAGCTCAACTTGCACATACGGGAACCTAAAAGGGACAGAAAAGGGTAAGATAGAAAAGGGGGAAAGAAACAGAAGAAGGAGAAAGGAAATAGATAAAAGAAAAAGAGAGAAAAAAGAAAAGAGCAGAAAACGAGAAGGAAAGGGGGAGGGAAGAGGACTGGTATGTAATATGGGGACTATGTGGACGGGTATAACGTATAAACTATTTAAAGAATGGGCAGTAAGGAGTGAGCTTGTCAATATAGAGATATAAATAAATAATTGTGACCGGATATCTACTTACATTTTCCACAGGAAAAAATTTATAAAGTAGGATGAACGTGGAATATTGTCCTTCACGCAGATCTTCAAGTTTGTTTAATGAAGTGATCTGTATATATATATATATATATATATATATATATATATATATATACACACACATATATATATATATATATATATATATATATATATATTATAAATTCAATACCATATAGTTAATCTAGTTCAGTTTTAAAACAAAACAAATATTATGAAAAAGGGGATAGATAAAAAAAAGGGATATGTATAGATATGCTAGTAATTATCTCACCTAATGAAGCCAAATTGTACCCAATCCACCAAACGTTAGTGATAGCAGCAACAAAAAATAATAAAAATGATAATAATAACATCCAGGGCAACCAGGTATAAGCTAGGTCAGTTTTGGACATCCCATCATAGAAGAGCCAGCAGTCCAGAGATTGCTAGATAATTCCTGACAGGTATCTATTAGGAGAATATGGAGAAGGAGGGAAGCCTCTCATCAATATGCATAGAATCAGAGAATATCTCTGACTATTCGGCTCTGATGACAGCGCCACACCGGGTAATAACAGCTGTGAGAAACGCCAGCCCAAAGCGTCTCTTTGTAGACCCGTCCCAGGGGTGACGTCAGTCTGTGGAACCCTAAATGACATTCACACACGCGGCCGGGCCCTAGTGTGCATGCGCTCCACCTGATAGGAGCGGGGGGGCGGGCCCAGTGTTCGGCGCAGCTGCAGAGCGTAGCACCAGGAAGAGACAAGGATGTCTCCCTTCCGGGGCTAAAAGCGCCGCTGACAGCTGATTGGCTGTATCCAGACGGCGCTTTGCGGCCGCATAGTGCATCACATCACTAGACCAGCTGATAGTAGGGAGAAAATTGAAGTTGGCAAAGAAAAAAGCTCAGCAATGAAAAGAATTGTTTGAAGCAAATGTAGGAAGGGGCAATGTAACAAAGCGGCTCACAAGGGGCTACATCACAAGAACATAAGCAGTGTTTTGTATTCCTAGGAATATAACTATTAAAAATTATAATTACAAACTAAAAATAATTTAATACATAATTGTACAATCAGACCTACACTAGTTTAAAATCATGAAGAACTATTAAATACAAGGAATAAAGGGAAGAAAAAAAGAAGGGGGAATTGGGAAACTGAATTAGACTAACACACAGTAATGTTATAGTGTTCTTGATAGACAGAGTGTCATTACAAGAATGACTTATACGACTGTCTCATTGATGCCTGGGGCATTGGTAGCGTTCAAACGCTCCATCCATAATGTTTCTTTTTGTAAGATCACCTTGTTCCAATTGCCTCCACGTGGATCCTTGGGGATTACCACTAGGGCAATAAATGAAACACATGTCGCATCAAATCCATGGTAAAGGTCAAGATATCTGCTTACCGGAGTCAGCATTTTACCATTTTACCATTTGTTAAAAGGTATACATGGTCTTTGATGCGTTGCCAGAAGCATCGGCTGTCATCCCAACATAGAAGACTCCACATACACAGGACATTAAGTATACCACCCCCTGTGTGTTACAGTCAGCTCTAAATTTAGGACAGAAAGGTTCCCCATTGGGGAGTATAAAGGGAGCGTCCTGACATAGCCAGGGACAGAATTTGCATTTGCCGCATCTATGTGTGCCACCAATAATACGAGTCTATCACGTAGGGAGCTAGCCTGTTGAAAGGTAAGTTCTGGTCTAATACCTGCAAGTTTTTTCACAATTGAGTCTTGTAGTACATACCAGTGTTTGGCAAGTATGTTTCTGACCTCTTAATGTTGGGAAGAGAACCGTGTGATAATTCTCAAGGTTGGCTTGATCTCAGATATAGGATCTTTTTTGGGGTAGAGCAGAACGTTCCTTGACTGTTTTAGGGCCTTGTTATAGGCTTTTCGCAAAAGCGATTTGCTATAGCCCCTGGCCAATAAACATGTACGGAGTAATTTGGCCTCAGATATAAAATCCACTAGATGAGTACAGTTACGGCGTAACCGTATGTATTGTGCATAGGGAATTCTGCAAATTAAGGCTGCAGGGTGAGCACTGGCTGCATGCAGCAAAGTGTTACCCGCAGTTTCCTTACGGTAAAGGCTGGTAGCCAAACAGTTGTCCTCATCTTTTTAAATTGAGAGATCTAAGAATGTAATTCTCTGAACATTTAGATTGAGTAAATCTCAAGTTAAAAGAGTTTTGGTTTAGCATTTCAACAAAGGCTATTAGCATAGTATGTGTACCTGTCCAAATCAAGAAGACATCATCTGTGTAACGCATCCATCACATCACTTGATCAGTATATATAGATAATTCATCATCCGAAAAAATGTGCCGTTCACACCCCCCCCAGGTACAGGTTGGCGTATGCCGGTGCACAACATGTGTCCATGGCAACTCCCTGCACCTGGAGGTAGTAGGAACCTTTGATGCAAAACCAATTGTGGGTGAGGACAAATTGTAAGAGAGTAAGAATGAACTCATTGTACTTCCATTTTGTATGTGGCTCTTCGTAGAGGAAGGTGCGAACCATTTAGACGCCCTGCTTGTGAGGGATGCTCGAGTATAAGCACTCTACATCCAATGTCACAAGCAGGGCGTCGGGAGGGACCACTATTCCTTCAATCCTGGTCAGCAGATCGAGTGTATCCCTAGTATAAGAAGATAGGCTCATAACATGAGGCATCAGTACCGAATAGATTAATCTGCTATTTTTTTCGGTTAATGAGCCGATTCCTGATATAATTGGTCTACCTGGGGGAGATGCACAATTTTTGTGCACATTGGGCAATGAGTAGAACGTTGCTTCCTTAGGATGTTTATTATTGAGATAATCATAAGTTTCCTGATCAATGAGGCCTTTTTGATAGCCCTCATTGATAATGGTTAAGCATTGGGTTTGAAATGTAGGAATAAGTGAGGGGGAAATTTGTTGATACCAGTCCTTATTGGACAGTATATTGAAACACATTGTTTCATAGTTTTGTTTGGTCATTAGAACAACATTGCCCCCTTTGTCTGATGCCTTAATCACCAGATTAAAATCATTGTTTGCTCAGCTTGAAAATAGCCTGTTTCTGAGCGGATGTAAGGTTACTGTGATGAGGAATAACCTGCATGCGTTTGATGTCACTCACTACACCCACCAAAAAAGCCCAGATATGAGGATTGGTAGACAAATCAGGAAATTTTTGCGACTTAGGATTGAATTTTTGGGAGTGGTAGAGTTAGTACATGTTTTAGATAATGTTATAGATGTAGATGATTCCTGTAATGTAGCCTGTGTGCTGGTAACTGTAGGATCTAGGGTCTCATTATTTTCTTCCAGTAACAGCATCCAGTCACGGAGGGCTCAGAAGTCCATCATCGTGTAGTGCTTGATGCTTTCTGAAAATTCCCGTTCTTGTTTGATTCTAACACTATCTTGATCGAACATATATCTATATGTCAGTCCTCGTGCAATGTAAATATCTTTTATTAATTCATATTTGTCTAAGTTGGTGGATGGACAAAAACTTAGCCCAGATTTCAAAACCTCTAACTCACAATCTGAAAAGCAATATGGTGTGAGGTTCACTACATCAAGTTCTAGGTTGGAGGTGGGCAGGGCCCCGCCACCTGGAAACTTGAAGGTAGCAAATTTGGTTGTGCCAAATGGGAATCCAATGTACTCTGTTTAGTGAACATTTGTGTAGGAGTACATGAAACAGGGTGTGTAGATGGTCCAGGGTTGGTCAAAGATGAAGAGGTAGATGCCAGAGCAGTAGAAGACAATGACGAATTGGATAGAGACATTTGTGATAATGTGTTTGATGGGATGGGGTCTAATGTTGGGGATACTTTAGGAGTCTGGGGTATATTCAAAATTTGAGCAGCCTGATGGGCCAACCCTCCCATATATTTGGTCTGTGAACAAACCCCACCACCATTATTTGATCGATTCCCTGGTGTTTGGGTGTGGTTCCTAGAGCTAGTCTCACCAGAGGGACGTTTTGGATGGGGTGTGTAGTGCCCATTACCATGGCCCCGCTTACGTCATCCTGGGTTGGTATTGCTGGATACAGGTTCTCCTCGTCTAGTGGACGACTGTGAAGGAAGAACAGAAATAGATGAGTCAGACTCGGTGTCATCCTCAGTAAGTCCGAAATCATTCCCCACAAATTTAGCCCTCAGATTCTTTTTGGGTCCTCTTCCTTGATGGGGGTTCTGCCAACAATATGCAAAACCCTCCATAAAGGCAACTCTATCTTTTGACATTTTTTTTTTTTAAATAATATCTTTAGTTATTCTGGTAATATAGTCCTTGACCTCTTGCCAACGTTTAGTATATTGAGCATGTTCTTTAATCAAATCATTAGTTGACTGTAATAATAATATATCTTGATCAAGGCTATTCAATTCTGATTGGTATTGCGTGATTAATAGTTTCATTAGTTCCATACTACAATGTGTTGGGACCTTTTCCCATGATTTTTTGAAATCCTGGGTGTAGTTCTGAAAAGAAGGGTACAAATGAACTCACAACCCAAATGGGCTGATTTTTTCCTTTACATATTATTGTAAGAAATCAACAGGCCAATGCAGATTTGATTTCATTTTAAGCAGTCTTTTAATTTTACTCATATATTGATTGATGTTAATCTCTGGTCCTGTATCTGCATTAACATTAGTATGAATTTCATTCATATAGCCCATCCAGGCTGTACCTACAAAGTCCATAATAACCAACCACTGGAAATCTGATTAAAGGCAGGGGAAAGAAAAGGGAAGGAAAAAGGGGTGTATTTTTTATAGTCCTTAAACTAGATAGTACATCATATATATAATAAAATATAAAATTGACAAACCTCAATAGGTTTATATAAACCACTTAGTGGATTCTCTCCAATGATTTAATTTATCAGGACGTGGCATTAACTATTAGTGTGTCGTATCCACAGTAACCCTCTGTGGTGATACAATTTTTTTAGAATTACAACAACAAGGGCTTTTGTAGTATTGTCATGTTGGCGGTGGTGTCGGCCAATTATGCGTTTCTCTACTTGGACGTTGGGAAGAACGGCAGAAACTCTGACAGAGGAGTGATCGCCCAGACCGAGTTCTACCCGCGGCTACAAAATGGCACATTGTGGTTGCCACCTCCTGAGGAGAATGTGGAGGGCCTCAACTTCGTTTTTGTAGCGGATGAGGCCTTTGCTCTGGGGGAACATCTCATGAGGCTGTTCCCCATGAGGAACATGACCCCTAGAACAGAGGGTTTTCAATTACCGGCTGTCTCGTGCTAGAAGAGTGGTGGAGAATGCCTTTGGCATAATGGCAAGCCGGTTCCGTCTCTTCCTAACAGCCATTAACCTGGCTGAATATAAACTGAACCATGTTGTGTTGTGCTGCTGCATTCTACACAACTTTTTAAGGAAGAATGTAGCCAACTATCTGGCCTCCGTTTCGACTGAGGCCGACTTTTCTTCTGAAACTGCATTGATGACGGCTCTCAAAAGGGGCGGTGCTGGCTTACCTGCCCAAAGCGCCCGCAAAGTGAGGCAAGAATATGTTGATTATTTTGTGGGTAGAGGGGCAATTGCTTTACAACAAAATGTGGCGGATGTGCAATAAAAGTTTTTTAAAAAAACTAAACTCATATTTCATTTGAATTACTGTTCGTGTTTCTTATCTGTCTCCTAGGTTCTCAAATGACCTTTTAATCTTGTCCATTTTCTTCTATAGTGCAAACGTAACATAATGGATACATAAGGTGACAATCTCTTCTTCAGCTAACAATTATGTGGTGCTGTGGGTCTGCTACACACACACACAATGTTATTGTTGTTAATATATGTAATACATTAATGATAAAAATATTCATCCTTTTCAACTCCTTGAATTAATTGCTTGGAGTCCCTAAACTGGCCTGATTTTAGCACATTTTACAGCACATTGTCACTGTAACTACACCAACTTACCAAATACACTCGTATTGAGCATTGAAATAGGAAGCCACACATTGTTGAGTATAAAACATTTTAGTCCAAGCACATTCACATGTGCGTTATAAACGTTTTTTGAACAAACCAACATCTTGGTGTATAACATGTATGTTTGACATTAATTTGCCATTTTGGGGGCTAAACAGGCATGTTTAAAAACATAACATACATATCCCTAACTCAGGAACTTACAAAGTTCGACTTTCCTAAAGTGAAGGCCATATGAGACATTAGTATGTCAAAACTGTGTTGATCTTGCCTTCATCAGATGGAGTGATCTCACCCCTCTAAAAGCCATATTTTGAAGATGCACACAAATTGGGACTCCAAATTTGGATTTCCCTCATGATCCCAAGCCTAAAATGTGTGTCTTAACCCTACATCTATTTTGCTAAAGCCCCAAAACACATAGTGTGTCAACATGTGCTATCTCCCATCATGGGATATCAATGTACACATTTTGCGGGTGCAACCCCTTCCTCCAGACTAAAGTAGGTGAGAGGAAGGGGTTGCACCCCCGAAACACGTCCATTGATCCCCCATGATGAGAGATAGCACCTGTTGACACACTGGGGCTTATTTCAGAAAGGCCAATCCACTTTGTCCTACAAGTGCACTTTCAAGTGCACTTGCATTGCACTTGTAGTGTAAAGTGGTTTTGTCTTTTTGAAATAAGCTCCAGTGTGTCAACATGTGCTATCGCGAGTTACCCGTTACGGGTCTAAAGAAAGCCTTCAGAAGGGCCAGAGAAAAAAACAGACATAATCTATTCTTTGATAAACCACAGAAAGGGCCTAGTATTTCTCAACGGACACAGACTAGGATCATTACCACTTTCAGCAAAGAACACAAAGCCCTTAGAAAAATTCTACAAAAACACTGGCACATTCTTCTCATCGACCCCACATTGAACCAGTTCATAACAAAGGATCCCCTAATCACGTTTATACGCACTAGATCCCTCAGGGATAGACTAGTGACCAGCGAATACACGGGGGGATTTAGAGGGGACAAATGTAAACGTTGGGGCACCTTCACTTGTGGGGGATGCTCCAAGTGCCAATTTATCAACACTGACAAAAACATCATTTTTCCCAATGGAAAAAATATAGACCCTCCCACTTTGCAAACTGCTGCACGTGTGGGGTGGTCTACTTGTTGACATGCCCTTGCGGCTGTTTCTATGTAGGTAAAACAAAATTAGAACTAAGTACAAGAATGGGCAGGCATATCAAAAGCATACATACCTGTAACTCCGATCTACCCCTGGGCAGACATGCCCGAGATACACATCAGGGCAATTTTCCAAAAATCAAATTCTTGGTACTCGACCGAGTACACCCTAACAACAGAGGGGCAACTGGGACAAAATCCAACTGCAAAAAGAGACCAGATAGATAGTGGCCTTACAAGCCACCTTACCACCCGGCCTTAATGACTGCATTAGTTATCATCCCTTCCTAGAGGGGTTTACACCGGGCACGTGGGAAGGTTTGGGATGAACAATATGCCCAGTACATGCGCAGTGAGCCCCCCCTTGACCCTTATTGTGGCTCTATTTCGCGGGGTGGGCTGGTACGTACAACGCGTTCTGTTGTGCCTACCTATCCTAGCCACCCCTCTTTACAGACCCAGTAAATACTCATGTTCCAAAACTTGTTTTAGACCTGGACCTGAGGCGATATACTATCTGTGACCTTTAAGAGCTTTTTTTAATTTTGACACACCACATAATAGACATGTGAACCACTTGTTGCACACCTACAAACCTTATCACGACTACCTTTATTGACCCACTACATGGTACCTATGAATCTACCTGGGTACACTTAATCAGTGGGGCAGCAATTCATTCCAACAATATCTCTGAGATTTGCCAGAGATTTGACTCTGTGTTCTATCAACATCGTGTTTTTTTTTTTCTTTTCATTTTCTTTCCACTAGATGGCGCCAGACCACTGACTTGGCTCTGTATGTACGGATGTTTGTCTCCATACATCTGTTTCATGTTTGTTTTGTTTGTCTCTCACAAGGACATAACCCTTCTTTACTACTCACTTGCAGCTCTTCCATCATCATACAAGTTATGAGCAATAGTTTGCGCAAGTGAGTAGACTAGTTATAGCGGTCCATTTGAGCCCCATCCTATCCCTGCTGGTTCTAAGTGTTACATACACGCTGCGCTCCATTGACGTTCATGTCAGGGGGCACGGCTATCCAATCATCGGCACACTGTTTGCATTCCACACAGGCACAATGGGGCTACGTCTCGAGTGCGCATGCACTGGTGTTCGGCGCCATCATATAAATACAGGGGGAGATCTAGGTCTGTGTGAGCACTAATATATGGAAGGCACCCACACATTGGACCTGGATGTCCAGAGGTAGGTCTATAACATGCCGAGACACATTCACAGCCCTAGGGTTTCCCCCCCCCCAGGTTATCTTATTTATTTTAAATTCCTCATATATTTACATATGAGATCATCTCCCATTGGAAGCTCCGATCGCGCTGTAAACGGCTGCTGTGATTGGCCATTTACAGCGATCTATGACTAGCACAGAATTTCCCCGATGCGCACCCGCGGGAGCGTGCTTCGCGGAAGTAAACGGGAGGACGTCCAGGGACGCCCTCCCGGCAATTGGCGTCCGCGCTGTAGCTGTCTTTCGGCTATAGCGTGGGCGCAAAGTGGTTAAAGGCTGCTATTCTTCCGGACCAGGATAGCTCCATTTTTGCTAGATCTTGGAGTTTAGAGTGTAGTTTGTCTAAGAATATGGAGTAATTTGCTTTGAACAATTCCGCCGTCTTGGGTGTTAAGGTGATGCCTAAGTAATTTATACCAAGGCTAATAAGGTCTCCACGTCTGTGATCATGAGTATAACATCGTCAGCAAATAGACAAATGCCGCGTACACACGACCGGACTTTACGGCATACTTGGTCCGGCGAACCGGAGTCCGTCGGACAATTCGATAGTGTGTTGGCTCCAGCGGACTTTTTTTTCTCAAAAGTTTGACGGACCTAGAAATGAAACATGTTTCAAATCTGTCCGACGGACTCGAGTCCGGTCGAAAAGTCCGCTCGTCTGTATGCTAGTCCGACAGACAAAAAACAACGCCTCAGGCAGCTATTGGCTACTGGCTATGAACTTCCTTATTTTAGTCCAGTCGTACGTCATCATGTACGAATCCGTCGGACTTTGGTTGATTGTGTGTAGGCAAGTCCGTTCATTTGGAAAGTCCGTCGTAAAGTCCGTCGAAAAGTACGCTGGACAAAGTCTGCCGTAAAGTCCGCTCGTGTGTACGCAGCATAATGGTGTGTACTGAGTTGCTAAGCCTATGTCCTGTAATTTGAGGGTGGTTGCGTATGTAACTCGCCAGAGGTTCCATGAGAAGGTTGAATATTAGCGGTGAAAGTGGGCACCCCTGGCGAGTTCCATTTGTAATATTAAATGGAGTGGAAAGTACCCCCGAGGTGTAAACCTGGGCAGAGGGCTTGGAATATAATGCCATAATTGAAGAAAATATAGTGCCATTGAATCATAACTTCTCCAATACCTTAGCAAGATATCCCCAATGTATCCGGTCAAACGCCTTCTCTGCATCCAAAGCTAGGAGCAGAGAAGGCGTTCCCTTGAGATTTGCGTGGTGGATTATATTAATTAGGCGCCTAGTGGCGTCAGTAGTTTGACGTGCTTTTGTGAATCTGGATTGGTCCATATGTATAAACTGTGGAAGTATGTCTATCAGCCTTAATGCAATCAGTTTGGCATATAGTTTCAGGTCGTTATTAAGTAATGATATCGGCCTGAAATTCTGTGGAAGAGATGGTTCCTTCCCTGGCTTGGGCAGGGTGATTACAAGTGCTTTCAGCATTTCTGATGGGAAGGAGGAAGAGGCAGCTGCAGCGTTGAAAATAGTGGTTAGGTGGGGTGAAAGGATGTACTTGAACGTTTTATAGTTGTAGCGCACTACCCCTGTAGGAGCTGCTGGGTAGTTCATTTTTTTCTGTAGTGTGTTCCCGTTACCCCCTTTCCTGCATGAATCATACAGCAAACACTCCAAAACAGTAAAACATTAACTTTATTCTTTTCTCTTGATGCATGGCAGAAAAGAATGTACAACATGGACAGTTTATATCTTCAAGAGATATGAGTTGCCTATACATCTTTGGTTCCTTTTGCCAGTTACATTCTGTAGATCACTTTGCATCTTTCCTCCCTCCTGTTTACTGCTACTTCCCAACCATACAGCCTTTCCAAATTATGTCCGAAGAACGATACTCTGAATAAAGCTCTTAGACTGACTGTTTGGATTTCTCCAGGGTGATAACTCTTTAAGACTCCAAGGTCAGCACCTTAACACCCTCAGTCTTTGGAATTACTGTTTCCCTGGGTTTACACTCACGTGTACTCCTGAGCAACCGTCCATGCTTGCCATAGAGGGTCCTCTCCCAGTCCTTCTTCTGTTAGTAATAGCAGCTTCCTCCTGTCAGTAATAACAGCTTTCTCCTGATGTCTCCTCCATTTCTCCATTTCTCCTCTTCACATGGCACATTCCCTTCCCCAAAGGGAAGAGCTTCTGAGCTGCACCAGCTTCTCTCTCACACTTTCCCATCCAGAGACCCCTTTGAGCATGTGACCCACAGTTTATATAGGCCTAAAAGCCCCTGCCCATTCAAATTAATGATTGGTTCAGGTTGACCCATACAACTAACTGTATCCTGTTTCCAATTTACCTGCCCTCCAGCACCTCTCATTGGACAAACAAGGAATCACTCTCAACAGAATGCAGGTGGCCACACCCCCAATTCTACTCTGTCACTTCTCCCAACCAAAACAAACCCAACCTTAAACCAATAGGGTAATGCCTGGAATTTTTACCTAACACTAACCTTCACTAACTAGTTAGCACACACCTAAGTAGGTGGGCGCTACATAGTATTCTCCTATATATCCATCAGGTCCTGGGGACTTGTTTAGTGGTAGTGTATCAATATCTTGAGACACTTCCTGGATTGTGAAGGGAGAGTTAAGGTGCATTAGTTGTGCTGGGGTTAGTTGGGGAAGAGACACTTTCTTCAGAAAGCTATTTATAGCCTCGGGGTTGGTTGAATGGTATGTGGATCATCTGCCATGGGATCCATAATAATGGATAAATGTGTCGGCTATGTTTTGTGGGTGATGGTGTTTATCTTTAGTAAGCAGGTGTACGATGTACGGTATCTTGGTTTTGTACCTGCAGCCCCATAAGCGCTGTGCTAGGAGTTTCCCCGCCCTGTTACCGTTTACATAATAATTCATGTTTAGACGTCCAGTAGACTTCTCAAAACTTCCTAATAATAGTAATCGAAGTTGGGATAATTGTTTAGAAATTGAGGGTGTGGGTTTTTGTTTATTGCTGATTTCTAAGTTGAGAATTTTGTTTGTGAGATCCTGTAATTGCTGTTGGTGCTGCCTCTTCCTCCTTGCCCCCAGTTTAATAAAAAATACCCCTCATGAACGCCTTATGGGCATTCCACAGTGTAAACTTATCATCCACAGAATCTACATTTTCGCTAAAATATTGCAATAGATGTTGTTCCAATATAGTTTTGGTAGGCTTTTCCTGTAAAAGAAGTGGGTTAGCTTTCTAGATTGGAACAGGGTTCGAGGAGAATGAGTCACTTATTGTCAGCATTACAGACGCGTAGTCTGACCACGTAATATAATTTATGGATGCTGCTACAGTTCTGGTCAAGGTCCATTGATTTACTAGGAAGAGATCAATTCGTGAGTATGACTTGTGTGGTAAAGAAAAAAAATGTGAAGTCTTTTTCCCCTGCATGAAGGCATCTCCAGGCGTCGAATAAGTTTTGCTGATGTATAGTGTTTTGAAGCATTTGGGTTGTTCTGATGGGGGTGGAGGTGGAATCAAGGTGTGAGTCTGGGATAAGGTTGAAGTCCCCACCAGAGCTCCTTTTTGGTGGGCCCGTATCTTTCGAAAAGTTTTGTTAATAAAGCGTATCTGGTTAGAGTTCGGGGCGTAAAGATTCACAATAGTGTACGTTGAGGAGTTGATATCACAAATTAATATTATGAACCGTCCCTGTGGGTCTGCAATCACTTCATGGAGTTGGAATGAAACAGTGTCCCTTATTGCAATAAGAACTCCTCTTTTTTTTGAATCTGCGTTTGTAGTAAAAAATATGAGGGAACTGCTTATTTGTGCATTTTGGGGGGGAAGACCTATTGAAATGCGTTTCCTGAGCACATAGGACATCGCTTTTGAATTGTTGAGCTTCCTTCCATAATGACTTACCCTTGACAGAATGATTAAGTCTTTTGGTATTTATAGAAAGAAATGTCACCCCCATGTGGACAAAGAAGGTTTAGTTGTTTGACATTCTGTGTACATATGAATTCTTTTGTTAGTGGAGAGCTCCCTCAAGTGGTCAAAACCAGTATAGGTTGTTTTGCTAAGTGCTAGTGCAGACCAGAGAAGAAATGTTGTACATTTTGAAATGCAGGCATCTTTCCAGTTAAAAACCGGGTGGAGATCCGACGAGCGGCGTGACTTCTTCAGGGGATCCCCTGAAGAAGTCACGTGACCGTGACGTCATGCATAGGGACGGGACAGGCACTCTCTGACTGTTATTTGCATTACAAGCTCGCCGCTCGTCGGATCTCCACCCGGTTTTTAATGTTTAATGACCAGACGCCCTTACAATAGAAGCGATCAGGATAGGACCATATTTCCACCATCCTCCATTACAGAGTATACCCAGGGTCTCTACAAAGGCTGCCATGCCTCTGATTGGCTAAACGCGATTACCCCATTACCTTCAGGTAAGGGGCCACTGCCCACTAATGTGCACACTGTTGCATGAAGACTGACCACCACTGTCACCCATGTTTAGCACCCATGTTTAGCACGGAAGTCAATACACGTTTTATGGACTTTTGATTGATGGTTTTCGCCGCAAGGAGTACTGCACCTGATAATATTTTGCACGCAGTTTTGCATGCATGTTTATGAACTTTTAAGCACTTAGCCACATTTAACTTGCACTGGATGCACTTTGGCTATATATGCACTTATGAATGTGTAGATTTATATTGTTTTTAGCTAGTTGGCGATTGGTGATAGTTTTAGCCAGCTGCTATTTTTACCGTAGCTATATGCACCCATACATTTATGTTTGCTACTGTGATGTTTAAGCACTAATCACTTTGCACGTTATATTTATTATTATTTATTGTGTATTTATTATGATTTTCTTGACCATACACACTATCAGCACATAAGGACACATTTGTCATATGAGGTTATCTTTTTATTGTTACATTTGTAAAGCCTATTTTGGTGCACTATAAGACGCTCACGAGCACGGAGCCAATATGCGCCTATCTCATTGGGATTAGCGCAGCACCACACTTTACTCCATTTTCTATCTGTTCCATAACCTACCCATCCTTTTTGCCTGAAAGGTTCTTCTTCCAACCACGATACGGGAATTCATTTGGGCTGGGAAGAAATTGCGCATTAGCATGCAGACCCTGACCAAACCAAAGACAGAGAGAGGTATTCATTTGCCAAACTTTAAACTTTATTATGCAACTCATTTGGTACGAATTATTGATTGGAATTGCCACACAACTTCCAAGGGTTGGGTGGGAATTGAAGGCTTATAGACCAAGACACACCTAAGGATTATACTCTGGGTTTCCAAAGACGCACGCCCTACTAACCTCCAGTCAGACCCAATAATTGGACCAACATTGAGAGTCTTTCAAACCGTAATACAAAACTATAATATAGCCTCCACCCCTGGCCCATTGACACACAACACAGAGTTTGCACAGGGACACACTACCATATCCTTTCCTCATAGGGACAATGCAACGCATAGATAGTTACATAGTTAGTAAGGTTGAATAAAGACACCAGTCCATCCAGTTCAACCTGAGTGAGTGTGGGTGCATGTCTACAATTGTGCCTATCCCTGTACATTGTGTCTCATTAGGATGCTCATCTATTATATTATTATTTATTTAAGGTACCCATATAGCGCTGTGAATTTACGCAGTCAATTTACATCACACCCTCACATTGGTCCCTACCCTCAAGGAGCCCACAATCCAAGGTCCCCAACTCACATTCATATACTAGGCCAATTTTGGACAGTATATGAACAGAAGCCAATTAACCTACCAGCATGTCTTTGGAGTGTGGGAGGAAACCCACGCAGGCACAAGGAGAACATGCAAACTCCAGGCAGGTAGTGTCGTGGTTGGGATTCAAACGAGCCACCCTTTTTACTGCTAGGCGAGAGTGCTACCCACTACACCACTGTGCCGCCCAACTCCCTTGGTAATATCTCACTGTGTAGACAACGACAAACTCAAAACCTTTGATCAATTACAGATTGAATTACAAGCAAAACATTTTACATATTGGCAATACGTACAGCTCCATAATTATGTCCACTGTTTAGCTAGCCGACATAATTTCTTATTACGGATAACACACTTTGAACAGTTATTCCTTATGGAAGCCCCGGTAGGAAAAGCAACCTCCCTGATGTCCTGATGTACCAATCTAATCTAAGTGAGCCACCCAACACGCATAGGAAGGAGTGGAAAAAAGCTCTCAAAATGACATTCTCTGAAGAACAATGGCTTAACGCCTGCAACCTTGCACACAAATGCTCTATCAGTTCCAGCATACAAGAAACATCATATAAAATCTTGACGAATTGGTATTTTACCCCAGCCAAATTACATGCCTGGTACCCAGAAATAACAGATACATGCTGGCGTTGTGGCAGTGGCAGGGGTAACATGATGCATATCTGGTGGGACTTCCCGCTTTTGCGCAATTTCTGGGATAACATTTGTACACAGATTTATACTATAACTAAGTCAAAACTAAAACTTATGCCAGAATGCTGTCTATTAAACATTTGCAACTATTCCTTAAGCAAATATAAAAAATCCGTAGTGTGACATATGCTGAACATAGCAAAATCAATTATCCCCAAACACTGGAAAAATACTCAAGTACCCACGGTGGAAGAATGGCTACTTGCCATGGACTCCATTTACAAAATGGAAGAGACGGCAACTATGGCCTCTGAAAACACTGAAAAATTCCGTAAACTATGGAGATCTTGGTATATATTTAGGTACTCTGATTCTTTTGAAAAGTTGCAGAATGGCTGATCAATTTCTGGATTTCTGATTTGTGATTTCTAACAGTCGTGGTTTAATTTGATTGTTCTTTCTCCCATGAAAGTGATGATTTTGGATATACATAGATATGTTAACTCGTGAATCTTGGACCGACTGACCTCTTTCTCCTCTCTATCCCCCTCTCCACCACCTTTCCCCTCTGTCCTTTTGTGTCTTTGGGTTCTTCCTACCCCCTCAATATTATGTTACTGCCTTGATAATGCTCTCGAATGAAAAATTATGAGCAGAAAATGATTTCTGTTCATAACATACAAGTTTTTTTTTTTCTTGTTCTCTATCTTTAAATGCTACTTGTTGTCCAGAAGCAATTTACAACATTGCACATATTTGGCGTATTGTATGTCACATGAAAACTGTTTCTGTATGTTTTGCTATAATTTTGTGCTATTTCAATAAAAAAATTTATTGGAAAAAAAAGAAATATATGGTGTTAAACTTCTAGTAAAGCACAGAACTATATGGCATTAAACTTGCAGTAACACCATGAAATATATGGCATTAAACTTGAAGTAACGCAATGAAATATACGGCGATAAAGTTGCAGTAACTCACAGAACTATATGGCATGAAACTTGCAGTAACTCACAGATCTATATGGCGTTAAACTTGCAGTAACGCAATGAAATATACAGCGTTAAACTTACAGTAACGCAATGAAATATACAGCGTTAAACTTGCAGTAACACACAGAACTATATGGCCTTAAACTTGCAGTAACACAATGAAATATACGGCGTTAAACTTGCAGTAACACACAGAACTATATACATGGCAACTCTTGAGGAGCTGCAGAGATCCACAGCTCAGGTGGGAGAATCTGTCCACAGGAAAACTATTAGTTGTGCACTCCACAAATCTGGCCTTTATGGAAGAATGGCAAGAAGAAAGCCTTTGTTAAAAGAAAGCCATAAGAAGTACTGATTGCAGTTTGTGAGAAGCTATTAGGGGGACACAACAGACATGTGGAAGAAGGTGCTCTGGTCAGTTGAGAAAAAAATTGAACTTTTTGGCCTAAAAGCAAAACGCTATGTGTGACAGAAAAATAACACTGCACATCACCCTGAACACACCGTCCCCACCATGAAACATGGTGGTGGCAGCATCATGTTGTGGGGATACTTTTCTTCAGCAGGGACAGGGAAGCTGGTCAGAGTTGATATGAAGATGGATGGAGCCAAATACAGGGCAATCTTAGAACAAAACTTTTTAGAGTGTGCAAAAGACTTGAGACTGGGGCAGAGGTTCACCTTCCAGCAGGACAACGACCCTAAACATACAGCCAGAGCTACAATGGAATGGTTTAGATAAAAGCATATTCATGTGTTAGAACGGCCCAAAGTCCAGACCTAAATCCAAATGAAAATCTGTAGCATCTGAATATTGTTGTTCACAGACGCTCTCCATCCAATCTGACAGTGCTAGTAGAGACATCCCCAAAAAGACTTGCAGCTATAATTGCAGTGAAACAAAGTACTACAAAGTATTGATTCAGGGGGCTGAATACAAATGCACGCCACACTTTTCCTATATTTATTTGTAAAAAAAAAATTGAAAACCATTTATCATTTTCCTTCCACTTCACAATTATGTGCCACTTTGTGTTGGTCTATCACATAAAATCCCAATAAAATACATTTACGTTTTTGGTTGTAACATGACAAAATGTGGAAAATTTAAAGGGGTATGAATACTTTAAGGCACTGTGTGTGCCAAATATGTGATACCGCCAACAAAACCCTGGTGATAAATATTGCATAGTCTCTGTTCTGTTTGTAAATTGGACTTAGGAGCTTACCGCATAGATTTTTGACGATATTTACCAGCACATTTTTCATCTTGGGTCAATACCGCATAATCGTTACTTTTTTAATATAATTTGGACTTTATTTACCACGTGCGATAAAATGGTATATGTTAGCGAATTGACCCCAAAGCATACTAGCACAGTATGGGAGACTTACCTTCAAACAAAGCCCTCCAGAGGCACACTGTCACTGCTAACAGGGCTTCCATCTTCCCCCAGTCTTCCTTCTGAGGTTCGTGGTCCCCAGCTAGATGAGTGGCCGGGGCCATGATGATAGCACTCATGCGCATGTGTGCCGAGCCATCGACTACGGCATGGAGCTCTGAAGGTCGGCACGGTATGCCGGACCTTCAGAGTGCATGCGCCAGTGACATCACCGGCTGCATGCAGTGTAAATATCTCCTAAACAGTGCAAGTTTAGGAGATATTCAATCTACCTACAGGTAAGCTTTATTATAGGCTTACCTGTAGGTACAACTTTAAAAACTGAGTTTACCACCTTTTTAATAGATTGTTGGTTTGGGAGATATCTTCCTAATTGGTTTAATCACTTGGGCCTGGGTCACGTCAGAGATGCTGTATTGTGAATTTTTTTTAACACATCCTTTGCTATAATCAACATATGGTGGGTTTTTTAAATAGGTTTTGAAGACCTGATAGACCACACTTAGATAACCCTCTGCCTTGCTCAGCTATCTCAATTAAATGTATGCTACTGCTGGGATTTTACAATCTTCTACTAATTAACTTTAATTAAATTTATTCTAACCTGCTTGCATCTAATTCTTATGCCGCGTACACACGGTCGGACTTTTCGTCTACAAAAGTCCAACGGACGCTGACGGACTAAAGCTGGCTGGTAATCCGATCGTGTGTGGGCTTCTCCGGACTTTCAACGGACTTTTTTAGCCTCAAATCCGACGGACTTTAGATTTGAAGCATGCTTCAAATCTTTACGTCGTAAGTACGACGGACCCCGAAGTCCGCTCGTCTGTATGCTAGTCCGACGGACAAAAAAACGACGCATGCTCATAAGCAAAAACTAAACGGAAGCACTCGGTCTAGTAAAACTAGTGTTCGTATTGTAGGTAGCACATTCATCACGCTGCAAAATCTGTGATCGTTGAATGCAGCGCATTTTATTTCTTCTTTACGAAAGCTCTATAAAGAACGAAGGTGTTTTGCTGTTCATAATCAGAGTTCTCCCAAACTGATTTCTGGATTCTTTTTCTCTTTGATCTCATGAATGATATAGTATGCATTTTAAAAACAATGTTTCCATACTAATAATACTTTTTCCCCTTTTTTTTTTTTAGGTTTGTAAAGTTACCACAAAGAACCCATTATTCTTTTTTTTTTTTTTTATAGTGATTATTTTTTAGTTTTTAGATAAAGTTAACCCAAAGCACCGTTTTTGGTTACGTAAATTTTTGGATTTTCAAGACTTACCACTTGAACATTATTAACATTAGTAATGTATTTTTGGTGTGTTTTTTTTCTAACTCAATGAGATTGTTGTCCCTTGTTAATTTAACATTGTGTGTAAAATCAATGATTTCAAAGAAAAAACATAAAAAGTCTTTTGCTAAACTCAAAAAATGATCCATTTATTCATGGTCAAAATAAAATAAAGAGGAAGTCAACGCTGGAAAAAGTCGGTGTACCAGAAAATTGGGATCTTGCGGAGTCCATATAAGAGGGAGCACAATCTGGTCCAAGAATCCCAGAGATCAACAGCACCAGCAGATGATCTAGATGTCCCCAGACTGTGGTCCTACAACAGCCTGCGTCTTCTGTCAGACCAGACTGAACCCAGGTCATCATTTTCTTCTCTTCCCTGCAGCCTTTCCTCCACGCTGCCCTGCAGCCTTCCCTGTAGCCTTCTTTTGAGGCTGTGGCTCTGGTGTTTCAGTTGTGGCAGGAGGAGGAGGAGGAGGAGGAGGAGGAGGAGGAGGGGGGGCTGCCTCATGTAGTTGGGTGTTTTGTGTTAGCGTGCCCTGCAGCCCCTTATGGATTGTTTCCCCAAATAGGCGCTCACAAATGAGGCGCTGCTCCCTATTCATCTGAAGAAGCCTGCTGGCTAAGTAGCAGCCATAGGATTCTTCCGCTTCGGGGGGGCTCCTTAAAAAACGGGTGGCCTCTTGCATGAGGCGCAGGGATGCGTCCTGTGTGACCATCCCCTTCCTGGCCCTTTTTTTGGGAAGGTGGAGGGGAGGCACTTGGGATTCGGTCAGGCTCCTACTGGGCCCAGCCACCTCACTTGGCCCAGCCACCTCACTTGGCCCAGCCACCTCACTGGGAGCAGCCACCTCACTGGGAGCAGCCACCTCCTGCCTGACACTGGGCCCAGCCTCCTCCAGGATGATGGTGAATCCGGCCTCCTCCAGGCTGTCCATGGGCCTGGTCTCCTCCTGCCTGCCACTTTCCCCACATTCCTCCTGGATGGACTCATCCTGTGTATAAAAAAAGGACAATAGTTTGAGTATATTTTTTTGGGTTCATCAATGACACACAGTTTGCTTCTCATGAATAGCAAATTCAATGTGAATACTTCTCTTTAATAAAAGAGTCTAATCAGACACCCTAATTATTTCAAGCAGGTGCCAAACATATTTAGCCACTACTGTCAATTGATATGTATACACAATTTTGAGTGCAAAATTATTTTAGACAATTATAACATCCAGTTAACATCATTAATATTAGTACAGTAAATATTTGTTAAAATAATTTACCTGACTCCAGATGGTCATATCTGGTTCATCCAGGATGGAAGACCCAGCTTGCTCCTCATCAGCCTCTGCTGGGGTGGAGGGAAGGGTGGAGGGAAGTGTTGAAAGTGATGGCCTGGCTTCATTCTGGTCATCCAGAAAACGTAGTTGATTATAGTACCACAGCCTGGGTACATAAACATCATCTGCTGATGCTCCTGATCTCCTTGATTCCTGGATCTTCTTATGCTCCCTCTTATACATGTTCCTCAAGCCCCCAATTTTCTTGAGCAATGTCTCCATTGTTGCTTCCGGGATGGTCGCCTGGACAAAGGCCAGAAGTCTCTCCAGCGTTGACTTCCTCACATGCTTAGCATAATACTGAGGGTGTTTCACCTCCCACAAATTCCTCATCTCTCGATATTTGGAAATAAAAGATGTAAGGAACTCTGGATC